>NC_071271.1:4267574-4367574 GCF_023375685.1 Ictalurus furcatus
AGATAGTTTTACCAATTAACAGTTGCTCCAGCTTTCATCTTTCCATCCAGCCACATCCAGGTGTCAGAAGTTGAACCACTGCAACCACTGCAGGGATGTCCAGCGTACATCATAATTGCGCTACTTGACTCCAGGTGATGGGGCAATCAAATCTGGTGGACTGGGAGGACTATGGCCCTGATGGTCACGGGACCCAGCGGAAGACATTTTGGATAATTCACTCATCATGGTCTACCACAGAAAGCACTCAGACCACACCCGCCCCCAAACCTAGGGGCAGACCCCATCAAAGGGACGGTTGGTCTTTAGGAGCTTCCTTTTCAGAGTTGTCGGTGTGCTACCTTTTGAGAAGTTAATCGTCAACATTAGAGTAACCGCTAACGTTCGCTGGCTATCTTGTTGCTATGCTACGTGCTATTGTTGCTGTGCTGCAATTTCAGTCCAAAATGTTGCAGTTGAACAGAACTAATAGCTTCTCAAGCTACAGGCTGTAGGATTGTGGTTTAAGTAGCTTTTTATGAGTGTAACATGCTCTGACAGAGCAAACAAAAGACAAAAGAAGGCGTACATCGCACATGGAATGTGCAGAGGTGGAAAATGACGTTATCACAACTCGCAAATGACTGCTTACAGACTATATAAAGCACATGGCTACTCATTGTCTGAGATGTTATTTGGTGTTTGCCATATCATCTTTGGTCTTTGTTTACCTGAATACTCTTTGGATTTGCACCCTGGTTCTGGAAATACTGCGGATTATTGTATTCAACCCCAGCCTGTTTTTGATTTTGAGTTTTGGATCGTGAACGGTCTTATTGGAAACATTTGTCACTTATTTACATTTTTTTTTCTCTTAAAAGTCACGATTTTCCTGTCCTCTCAAGTACCCTTTGTATTACCATCTACCACCCGTTCCCGTTTTTTAAGAACTCTACTACGAAAGAAGAGTAGTTAGCGAGGGCAATTGGAAACCTTTTTTTGCGTTTGAAATGATTTGGATTGTTTGGATGGGCGGTGTTATTAGGGAGTTCTCTTCCCTAGAGGACTTTCTGAGGAAGTGTTTAACACAGGACTGGGACGTGGTGTTCGGGGACTCGGGATGGTGCAACCGTGTATGCTTTGATAATCATGTTGATTTTGGACAAACAAACACAAAGAGACAGGAGACAGAAGAATGTGGCAGAGAAAACATCAACACACACACACACACACACACACACACACAAAACCATGTCTGAAGCTTCTCACGCCAAGCATGCTAATACAGTGTGTGTGTGTGTGTGTGTGTGTGTGTGTTTGTGTATTCATGCAAGTAACACTCTGAGCCTGGATTTAACAGGGTTTGGAATGAGACTGAAATGCCTATGAGTGCAAAGTCCACACACACACACACAGTTTTATGGGCAAACAGTACAGTTATAGTGCAGATATGATATTATTAAACACCTCTCTCTCTCTCTCTCTCTCTCACACACACACACACACACACACAAATGTTAGGGTGTGAACGGTTTTGTGTGATGCGGTTTTGTGTGTGTGTGTGTGTGTGTGTGTGTGTGTGTGTGTCCTGCCTCTGGCTGTGTGAGACTGAACCTGCTAATTACCCCTGACCTCTCAAACCCAGGGGTCACGGGAAGGTTGGTGTTTTGTAGGGTGTTGGGTGTGTGTGTCTGTATCTCTCTCTCTCTCTCTTTCCATCTTTCTGTTATCTCCTCTGATGCTGCTGTGATGTAAACAAATGGAAACAAAAGATAAAACCTAAAAACTTGCAGCATGCCTCCAAGCTCCTTCTCTCTCTCCCTCTCTCTCTGTCTGTGTTTATACAGTATGTGTATACATATATTCGGATGATGTCAGAGAAGAGCTCCTCTATGGGGTTTATAGAGGAAGGGGGAGTATGGAGGCAGGAATAGTACTGACATCCTGGTGATGTGCAGTAGACCAGTCTGTGACTGCAGCAGAGTGGTGCAGTGCCACATTATCCCACACAACAACGACAAAGGTAGGGGGCGTTCTTACCCCTCGTTCCTCCACTGGCACAAGTCGAGTGTGCAGGTCATCCAGAAAAGAGATGAGCCTCTCTGTCTCGTAGGGGCCAGTGACAGGGGCTTGAACCATGACCTCCCGATCATTAACCCAGAGCCATAACCACCAAGCCACCACTACATCGTTTCTCTCAAAAAGAGACCATGGTTTACAGCATGCTCAGTAATTCTGGCCCTTATCGCATCAGCGACCACCGCTCTTAGTCTTCCTCTCCTTTCTCCTCTCTTCTTTCCCCACCAACCTGTCTTCCTTGATCCATGTTTCCAAACTAAATCTTTTGTCTGTTTGCTAACGAGACTACAAACAGCACACTCGGGTGTTCTTTGAGCTGAAATTACGTTCGGCTGTGTCCGGAATGATGAAATATCCTGCTAAGATTTTCTACATGTTTCAGTCTGCACATTTCAATGTTTCAAAATGCACAACGTTTGTCATTGTCCTGTTCTGAACACGTTTTTAATAGAGACGCACCCATACTAAATTTCTCAGCCGATACCGATAACCGATTATTCAGAGTGACATCGGCTGATACCGATACCGATAGCTCTGCCTTTTATACCATCTTTTAAATGAATAATAATTAATTCCACAATTCTGAAGGAAATGCAAATAAAAACTTTATTCTCTCCATTTCAACACGTTGTTTCACAGTAACTGGGCTCATAAACATTAACACATCACTCTAATTAACATGAACACATGAACTCAATTCTGAAGATTAAAGTAAGCTTTCTGAACTTATTAAATGTTATTAATTCATATTAACATTGACTGAATTGTAAAATCCTCCTGTTAGTCTCACATTCACTCTCCACAAACACAAGCGTTTCTACTTCATCACTGAACATCACACTGGTCATATATAATATCAACTTTTTTATATATTAACATTAACTGGATATGAAATACACTACTCTACAAATATATTTTTCTGTGCAATATATACTTTTTGTCACCTCATCTTCATTTAAATCTTTCATCAGTGTACTGGCCCTTTAATTCAGCGTGGCAAAAAAATAAAATAAAATAAATAATTCGACTCAACGTCGAAACTCCCGCTTCACTGCTGCTCACTTCCAGTGTAAAGGTTTATCAGTGCAGAGATTACAGAGCTTACAAACTGCAGTTTTGTCATCATTCCACACAAGAGACATCTTTACACACACCACGAAATCAGTGTGTTTTCCCGCCCTCTTTTGAATGACAGGATATAATCAGCCCTGATCATAACGTGAAAAATATCCTTTATCGGCAGATCCATTGGTGCATCTCTAGTTTTTAACAGTTTTGGGAACAGTATGTTAGCGTTCGAAAACGTGCCGGAAAGTTGGTCGTTTTGCAGGTGATGGAGTAGGAATGAGAAAAGAGTTCATGGATTTCGGAGAATGTGGTCAGTGAATGCATTTTTGTGTGAAAGCAATTAAAAATGATTGACAGTTTGGTCCACTTACACTTCTGTTTCGCTGACTGCGTGAAGAGTTTTGAGCAGTGCATGCTAGCGATTGGGGAAAAAAAACTGTAAAGCTACATCAGTAATCCCTAAACTGTAATAATGTACCTTACATTATTATATATTTTTTAAATAAAAGATACAAACTAAAGGGACAAATTACGTTCCCTTAGTGGTTCCACAACAGCAACATGGAAAACCTTTCATTCTGAGTGTATAATAATAATAATAATAATAATAATAATAATAATAATAATAATAAGCGCGCATAGACAATGTCCCCGCCCACTGTCTTTCTGACTACTCTCTGATTGGCCGATCCCGTTTTTGTACTCCAGCTGTAAACTCCTCCTCCCGCTCCAGAACTCCGAGAGCCTGGCCGAGCGTTCCAGTCCGGTGAAGCTCGCGACCCCGCGGTTATCGCGCGCCACGTGCACAGAAGAGATTAAGACCCCCAGGATGTTATTTTCCATCACAGAGCACAAGACACATTCGGGATAATTATTATCATCGTTGCTGTTATTAAATCTTCGCTTGTCTTGGAGTTTTTTCCCCCCCTTCTTTTCTTTCTCTCCCTTGGATGAAAGCGTGCGCGCGCGGAACTATGACTTGGAGCTCGCGCTCGGGTCTGGCGCTGCACGCTCTGCTGCTGCTGTTGAGCGGAGGGGCAGGAGTGGCGCGCGCGTTCGGTACAGGCGGCACGGAGGAGGAGGAGTCGGAGTCTGCGTGCGAACCGATCCGCATGTCCATGTGCCGTGACCTAGGCTACAACGTCACGCGCATGCCGAACTTGGTTGGCAATGTACTGCAGGCGGACGCGGAGTTACAGCTGTCCACTTTCACCCCGCTCATCCAGTACGGCTGCGCCAAACAGCTGCGGGTACGAGTCCTCTCTCTCTCTGTCTCTCTCTCTCTCTCTCTAACTATCTCTCTATCTCACTGTCTCTCTCTGTCTGTGTGTGTAAGTTTTCTGAACTGATAAGATTGTTTATGTTTAGGTAAATCAGCTCTGCATGTGTGTATGTATGTATGCATGTGTGTATGTTTTGGTGTGTGTGTGTGTGTATGTTTTGGTGTGTGTGTGTGTGTTGGTGGTAGTAGATGCATATGTTTGGGTCTGCTGTGTGTGTGTGTGTGGGGGGGGGGGGGGGGGTCGTCTCCCGTCCTCACGTCCTCACCTCCTCACCTCCCTTCAGACACTGTGAACAGATCTAAACATAAACATGGGGTACCTCTCAAACTGTACAGTGAAACACAAGATGTAAAATGATCTCTCTCTCTCTCTCTCTCTCTCTCTCTCACACACACACACACACACACACACACACACACACCTGTATTTCTGTTGTAGCTTTCGGGTGTGTTTAATTTCTTTTAGCAGTAGGAGAGTGTTAATGAAAGACACATTGTCCTGTTCTGTAGATCTCTCCTGTTCTAGTGTGTAGTGTGTGCAGTATATACTGTTAGAAGTGTGTGTTAGTGTGTAGTGTGTGCAGTATATACTGTTAGAATGTGTGTTAGGGTGTAGTGTGTAGTGTGTGCAGTATATACTGTTAGAAGCGTGTTAGTGTGTAGTGTGTGCAATATATACTGTTAGAAGTTTGTAGTGTGTGCAATATATACTGTTAGAAGTGTGTGTTAAAGTGTAGTGTGTGCAATATGTCCTGTTAGAAGTGTGTTAGAGTGTAGTGTGTGCAATATAGAAGTGTGTGTGTGGTGTGTGCAGTATATACTGTTAGAAGTGTGTTAGTGTGTAGTTTGTGCAGTATATACTGTTAGAAGTGTGTTAGAGTGTAGTGTGTGCAATATAGAAGTGTGTGTGTGGTGTGTGCAGTATATACTGTTAGAAGTGTGTGTTCGAATGTAGTGTGTGCAGTATATACTGTTAGAAGTGTGTGTTAGAGTGTAGTGTGTGCAGTATATACTGTTAGAAGTGTGTGTTAGAGTGTAATGTGTGCAGTATATACTGTTAGAAGCATGTTAGAGTGTAGTGTGTGCAGTATATAATGTTAGAAGTGTGTTAGAGTGTAGTGTGTAGTGTGTGAGTATATCCTGTTAGAAGTGTGTGTTACAGTGTAGTGTGTAGTCTGTTCAGTATATACTGTTAGAAGTGTGTTAGCGTGTAGTGTGTGAGTATATCCTGTTAGAAGCGTGTGTTAGTGTGTAGTGTGTGCAGTATATACTGTTAGAAGCGTGTGTTAGAGTGTAGTGTGTGCAGTATATACTGTTAGAAGTGTGTTAGTATGTAGTGTGTAGTGTGTGAGGTATATACTGTTAGAAGTGTTTGTTCGAATGTATTGTGTGCAGTATATACTGTTAGAAACGTGTGTTAGAGTGTAGTGTGTGCAGTATATACTGTTAGAAGCGTGTGTTAGAGTGTAGTGTGTAGTGTGTGCAGTATATACTGTTAGAAGTGTGTGTTCGAATGTAGTGTGTGCAGTATATCCTGTTAGAAGTGTGTGTTAGAGTGTATTGTGTGCAGTATATACTGTTAGAAGTGTGTGTTAGAGTGTAGTGTGTAGTGTGTGCAGTATATACTGTTAGAAGCGTGTTAGAGTGTAGTGTGTGCAATATATACTGTTAGAAGTGTGTGTTAGAGTGTAGTGTGTGAGTATATCCTGTTAGAAGCATGTGTTAGTGTGTAGTGTGTGCAGTATATACTGTTAGAAGTGTGTGTTAGAGTGTAGTGTGTAGTGTGTACAGTATATACTGTTAGAAGTGTGTGTTAGAGTGTAGTGTGTAGTGTGTGCAGTATATACTGTTAGAAGCGTGTATTAGAGTGTAGTGTGTAGTGTGTGCAGTATATACTGTTAGAAGCGTGTGTTAGAGTGTAGTGTGTAGTGTGTGCAGTATATGCTGTTAGAAGTGTGTTAGTGTGTAGTGTGTAGTGTGTGAGTATATACTGTTAGAAGCGTGTTAGAGTGTAGTGTGTGCAGTATATACTGTTAGAAGCGTGTTAGAGTGTAGTGTGTGCAATATATACTGTTAGAAGTGTGTGTTAGAGTGTAGTGTGTGCAGTATATACTGTTAGAAGTGTGTTAGTGTGTATTGTGTGCAGTATATACTGTTAGAAGTGTGTTAGAGTGTAGTGTGTAGTGTGTGAGTATATACTGTTAGAAGTGTGTGTTAGAGTGTAGTGTGTAGTGTGTGCAGTATATACTGTTAATAGTATGTGTTAGAATGTAGTGTGTAGTGTGTGAGTATATACTGTTAGAAGTATGTGTTAGAGTGTAGTGTGTACAGTATATACTGTTAGAAGCGTGTTAGAGTGTAATGTGTGCACTATATACTGTTAGAAGTGTGTGTTAGTGTATAGTGTGTAGTGTGTGAGTATATACTGTTAGACGTGTGCGTTAGAGTGCAGTGTGTAGTGTGTGCAGTATATACTGTTAGAAGCATGTGTTAGAGTATAGTGTGTAGTGTGTGCAGTATATACTGTTAGAAGCGTGTTAGAGTGTAGTGTGTGCAGTATATACTGTTAGAAGTGTGTTAGAGTGTAGTGTGTGCAGTATATACTGTTAGAAGCGTGTTAGAGTGTAGTGTGTGAGTATATACTGTTAGAAGTGTGTGTTAGAGTGTAGTGTGTAGTGTGTGCAGTATATACTGTTAGAAGTATGTGTTAGAATGTAGTGTGTAGTGTGTGAGTATATACTGTTAGAAGCGTGTTAGAATGTAGTGTGTGAGTATATACTGTTAGAAGTGTGTGTTAGAGTGTGGTGTGTAGTGTGTGAGTATATATTGTTAGAAGTGTGTGTTAGAGTGTAGCGTGTGCAGTATATACTGTTAGAAGTGTGTTAGTGTGTATTGTGTGCAGTATATACTGTTAGAAGTGTGTGTTAGAGTGTAGTGTGTGCAGTATATACTGTTAGAAGCGTGTTAGAGTGTAATGTGTGCACTATATACTGTTAGAAGTGTGTGTTAGTGTATAGTGTGTAGTGTGTGAGTATATACTGTTAGAAGTGTGTGTTAGAGTGCAGTGTGTAGTGTGTGCAGTATATACTGTTAGAAGCATGTGTTAGAGTATAGTGTGTAGTGTGTGCAGTATATACTGTTAGAAGCGTGTTAGAGTGTAGTGTGTGCAGTATATACTGTTAGAAGTGTGTTAGAGTGTAGTGTGTGCAGTATATACTGTTAGAAGCGTGTTAGAGTGTAGTGTGTGAGTATATACTGTTAGAAGCGTGTGTTAGAGTGTAGTGTGTAGTGTGTGCAGTATATACTGTTAGAAGTATGTGTTAGAATGTAGTGTGTAGTGTGTGAGTATATACTGTTAGAAGCGTGTTAGAATGTAGTGTGTGAGTATATACTGTTAGAAGTGTGTGTTAGAGTGTGGTGTGTAGTGTGTGAGTATATACTGTTAGAAGTGTGTGTTAGAGTGTAGCGTGTGCAGTATATACTGTTAGAAGTGTGTTAGTGTGTATTGTGTGCAGTATATACTGTTAGAAGTGTGTTAGTGTGTATTGTGTGCAGTATATACTGTTAGAAGTGTGTGTTAGAGTGTAGTGTGTGCAGTATATACTGTAAGAAGCGTGTTAGAGTGTAATGTGTGCACTATATACTGTTAGAAGTGTGTGTTAGTGTATAGTGTGTAGTGTGTGCAGTATATACTGTTAGAAGCATGTGTTAGAGTGTAGTGTGTGCAGTATATACTGTTAGAAGCGTGTTAGAGTGTAATGTGTGCACTATATACTGTTAGAAGTGTGTTAGAGTGTAGTGTGTACAGTATATACTGTTAGAAGTGTGTGTTAGAGTGTAGTGTGTAGTGTGTGCAGTATATACTGTTAGAAGTATGTGTTAGAATGTAGTGTGTAGTGTGTGAGTATATACTGTTAGAAGTATGTTAGAATGTAGTGTGTGCACTATATACTGTTAGAAGTGTGTTAGAGTGTAGTGTGTACAGTATATACTGTTAGAAGTGTGTGTTAGAGTGTAGTGTGTGAGTATATACTGTTAGAAGTGTGTGTTAGAGTGTAGTGTGTAGTGTGTGCAGTATATACTGTTAGAAGTATGTGTTAGTGTGTAGTGTGTGCAGTATATACTGCTAGAAGCGTGTTAGAGTGTAGTGTGTGCAGTATATACTGTTAGAAGCGTGTGTTAGAGTGTAGTGTGTGCAGTATATACTGTTAGAAGTATGTGTTAGTGTGTAGTGTGTGCAGTATATACTGCTAGAAGCGTGTTAGAGTGTAGTGTGTGCAGTATATACTGTTAGAAGCGTGTGTTAGAGTGTAGTGTGTGCACTATATACTGTTAGAAGCGTGTGTTATAGTGTAGTGTGTGCAGTATATACTGTTAGAAGCGTGTGTTAGAGTGTAATGTGTACAGTATATAATGTTTGAAGCGTGTGTTAGAGTGTAGTGTGTAGTGTGTGAGTATATACTGTTAGAAGCGTGTTAGAATGTAGTGTGTGCAGTATATACTGGTAGAAGTGTGTGTTAGAGTGTAGTGTGTGCAGTATATACTGTTAGAAGTGTGTGTTAGAGTGTAGTGTGTAGTGTGTGCAGTATATACTGTTAGAAGCGTGTGTTAGAGTGTAGTGTGTGCAGTATATACTGTTAGAAGCATGTGTTAGAGTGTAGTGTGTAGTGTGTGCAGTATATACTGTTAGAAGTGTGTTAGTGTGTAGTGTGTAGTTAGTGAGTATATACTGTTAGAAGCGTGTTAGAATGTAGTGTGTGCAGTATATACTGTTAGAAGCGTGTTAGAGTGTAGTGTGTGCAGTATATACTGTTAGAAGCGTGTGTTAGAGTGTAGTGTGTGCAGTATATACTGTTACAAGCGTGTGTTAGAGTGTAGTGTGTGCAGTATATACTGTTAGAAGCGTGTGTTAGTGTGTAGTGTGTGCAGTATATACTGTTAGAAGTGTGTATTAGAGTGTAGTGTGTAGTGTGTGCAGTATATACTGTTAGAAGCGTGTCTTAGAGTGTAGTGTGTGCAGTATATCCTGTTAGAAGCGTGTGTTAGTGTGTAGTGTGTGCAGTATATACTGTTAGAAGTGTGTATTAGAGTGTAGTGTGTAGTGTGTGCAGTATATACTGTTAGAAGCGTGTTAGAGTGTAGTGTGTGCAGTATATACTGTTAGAAGCATGTGTTAGAGTGTAGTGTGTGCAGTATATACTGTTAGAAGTGTGTCTTAGAGTGTAGTGTGTGAGTATATACTGTTAGAAGCGTGTAGTAGAGTGTAGTGTGTAGTGTGTGCAGTATGTACTATTAGAAGTGTGTGTTCTAAATAAACGAATCCCATCTGAAGAAGGGTGAAGAATGTCCCAGTAATTCAATATCATTATATTTTGCACAAAAATGTTGCACTATAGAAGTGTTCTCAGCAAACCCAGAGAACCTTCTGAGTTTTCGTGAATGAGAGCACAACAGTTCCTGAAAGAGGAATGACAGATCTGTTCACCTTCGCTCAGATTTACTCTTTAGCAATCCCATTTGTATTTCTTAAAACGGTCTGGTAAGAGGGGTTAGTCAACTGTGACCGATCGGCAACGTTCGGAACGGAAAGCCCCGAGTAACTGCTACAAAATGTAACGAATCTCAAGCAGGTTAACTAAAGAGGTTCCTGGAACTCACCCCAGAAACAAAAATTTTTAATCTCTCTTGTGGGAATACGTCTGGAGAAGTTCCTGGTCCCACCTTTACCAGAATTACAGTGCAAAAGTACGAGAGAGAGAGAGAGAGAGAGAGAGATTCCAGGAGAAACGTACATTGTTCACCAGTAAAGTAACAAATAAAATACTTTCTGCCAGTACACAGAAGACTTCGTGAAAGAAAAGGACAATTTGCTTCAGATTGTCCTTCTGAGGGACACTGAGGTACCAAATGTCCTGCTCTCGCTCACCTCAAAGACGAGCTCTTCGTATGTGTGATTGTTTCTTAACATGTATGTATGTAAATCAACGTAGATTTATGCATGCCAAAATATAAAACAATGTCTAAAAAATATTTTAAAACTGTCTTTCTCTATCTGTGTCTCTCTGTCAGTTCTTCCTGTGTTCAGTCTACGCCCCGATGTGTACAGAGAAGGTTCCGGAGCTGATTGGTCCGTGTGGCAGCATGTGTCTGTCCGTGCAGAGGAAGTGTTTGCCCGTGCTGCAGGAGTTCGGCTTTTCGTGGCCTGACCTGCTGAACTGCAGCCTGTTCCCGCCCACAAATGACCATGCCCACATGTGCATGGAGGGGCCGGGTGAGGAGGACGAGGACGACGTTCGCTTTCCTTCAGTGCGCACGCTACGGCCACGCCACGGCCTTGACGCCGAATGCATCCCTCTTGACCATGACCCTGGAGATGACCCGACTCCCCCAGACCGCTACGTATGGTCAAAGCGCAGCAGTTCCTGCGTGCTGCAGTGTGGCTATGACTCGGGATTATACAGCCGTTCTGCCAAGACATTTGCTGACGCCTGGATGGCACTGTGGGCGGGGCTTTGCTTCGTTTCCACCTCCTTCACAGTGTTGACATTCCTGCTGGACTCGGGACGGTTCGCCTACCCAGAGCGTCCCGTCGCGTTTCTGAGCGTGTGCTACAACGCGTACAGTGCTGCCTTTCTGGTATTGCTAGCAGCTGGACGTGAGCGCGTGTCATGTGATGCCGATGAGGCTGCCGTCCCAGTCCTAGCGCGGGACGGTTTAAAGAACTCGGGCTGCGCTGTGGTCTTCTTGTTAGCTTACTTTTTCGGTATGGCGAGCTCCGTATGGTGGGTAATCCTCACACTGACTTGGTTCCTAGCAGCAGGACTTAAGTGGGGACATGAGGCCATTGAGATGCACAGCTCCTACTTCCACGTGGCAGCGTGGGCCATCCCAGCGATTAAAACCATCGTGGTGCTTGTCATGCGCCTGGTCGATGCGGATGACCTCACCGGCCTGTGCTACGTCGGCAACCAGAACCTGGAGGCACTCACTGGTTTCGTGGTGGCACCACTGTTTACTTATTTAGCTGTTGGGACGCTGTTCATTGCCGCCGGACTTGTCTCGCTGTTTAAGATCCGGTCCAACTTGCAGAAGGACGGCGCCAAGACGGACAAGCTGGAGCGGCTTATGGTGAAGATAGGCGTCTTTTCCGTGCTCTACACCGTCCCGGCTTCCTGTGTTGTGGCGTGCTACTTCTACCGCGTCTCAAATTGGTCTGACTTTCAGCGAGCGCCGAGTGACTCGTATGCCGCTGCCGAGATGCTCAGGATCTTCATGTCCTTGCTGGTGGGTGTAACTTGTGGCATGTGGGTGTGGTCTGCCAAGACGCTTCAGACCTGGAAACGCCGCTGGACACGCCTACTCTGCCCACAGAGCAACACACGGCGGACCCACACCAACAAAAATGGCAGTGGTAAAGGGAATGAGACTGTGGTGTGAAGCAGTGATATGAACAGAGTGACATCTGGTGGACACTTGATGTCACTGCATCATTGTTCTCTCTGGACAGATTTCACCAGATTGTTGTTTGTTTTTGTTTTTTAAACACTGGACAATATGGCACAGTGAAAAACATGCAGAAACACACAATAAGAAGTTGTGTCATGACAGGAAGCTGCATGGTGGCAGGAAGTAGCAGGGCTGCTTCTCCAGTTTTGCTGAATGGACAATGTGCCTTGTTTCTCAGACCTCCTGCCACTCTTTGCTTTGCTCCCACATTGTGGTAGCTTTCATTTACAATGCAGCAAAGAGACATGGGAAATTGAGGTTTTTTTCCTTCTCCTTTACAGCACCATTTACCTCGCATCGAGATCTGTCCTCCGCAATCGGATTCTAAAACCCCGGTTTAGCGTTTGACTTCCTGTATGCAAAATAGCACCCTGCTCGCGAGCTCTTCAGTCATTAGCAATATGTAGCACTGATTTGGGAAACACACTGAGTGATGTTTTGTTTTGTTTCACTAAAGTTCACTCCAATGTGGATGTATCCTCAACGCCACACCCCGTTCACTATATAGTTCACATAAACATGTTGAACGTCATCGGTCCATCGTGGACAGTCTATGTAGGATACATCGTTTGTATGGATTTTGTGTCTGCATTGGATGTCCTCCATTATAGGCTCTTTTCTTGTTTCCCGGGTAACCACATAACCGACGGTCCAGATATTAGCAACATGTTAAAATTTGGATGGTTCATTACTGAATGAACCAGCCAAGAGTCTTGTTCATTAGCTGACGAATTGAACCTGGTGATAGGCAACATCTTAAAAACACGATGGTGACCTGATGGCGAATTTCAAAACAAAAAAACAAAACAAAACAGTGAAATCAGACGATTTCTGAAAAAATCCTGGAGTGTTTCCAATTAGCAATCTATTTCTCCTAGTTATGTGAGAAGTGTCTTAAATGTAAAATGGCTACCTTGCTAAAATTTCAAGGATTAACGTCAACTAGGAGATTCTTCCAATGTAGAGAACTATAAATCTAATACCGGTTTACAGAACTCACGCCGAGTTTATCAGAGGAAGTAGTAAAGTAGGTTGTGGGCACCAGGAAATGATACTCAGCATATACTTAATGTTCTGTCTCCATGTTGATGTACTGCAACTCTATCATGTGTGGTTCCTTATATTTACCACAGATAAATTTATCTTCCCTGAACGCCTAGCAGAGGAAACGGGTGCTTTTCACACTTCCGGGGGAGGGGGGGCTGCTGTAAGTAGCCTTCGTAGGTCAACTTTACTTCCAATGCAACAAAAACAATGTAGCGAAAGAAATCCGAATAGAATCAAAAACAAATGGGAACTGCAGTGGAATCAAATGAAACAAACAAGCTGCAACGAGTAGAAATAAACGAAGCTAATCTGACAGACTCAAAAGCTAACCTCAAATGTGTGTGTTCCTCTCTCCTCATTGACTGCTAGCATAGAGTTCTGAATAGAACTGAGCTGAACTGAGGTAAATGATATCAGATATTTACTTCACTACACGCCTAGCTTCATGATCATGTTAACGCTAACACCGGTTAACGTTACCGTACTCCGCTAGCTCTGAATGAATTCTTCCGTGAAGGATTTTTTATCTTTTATGCAGCTTGGAATTTCTTGTCGTTGATTTTGCTAACAATTCTGGACACATCTTCAAAGATTAGTCTTGGTATCATCGATTAAAAAAAATAAATCAGCTGTAAGGTTTATGGGAAATCATTTTACCTCGTGTCTATGTATTTCAGTTGTGTTTTTTTTTGTGTGCAAATGGCGCAATGTGAGACGCAAAAATTCATGTTATTTACATATTAAATACAGTAAACCATGGCTATTTAATGATCATGCAACACAAACAGGACTAACTAGAGCTATTTTGAAATGAATTAACCGCTAATCAGGTAGTTCGAGTTTGCTAGCTAGCCTAGCTAGCAATGGATAAACAATAAAACTGCCCCTGTGATCCTCCTACAAGTTTCCCTTACAAGGGATTTGGTTGTTTGGTTGTTTTTGACCACTGTTCTAACTACCTTGTGCTGTACTAGTTAAGAAGATTGAACTAAAGTTATGATTAAAACACAGATCTTCTCAGACTAGCACAAATAAGCTTACACGTCACCTCACCTGGAACACGATGAGTCCTCCATTTTTTGTGGAAAAGGTTTATTACAAACCAAGTGAAGCACATAGAGACTGGGTTTACTAATCTAGAACTTTTTAGGCTTAGCCTTCCCAAACCCCGTCTGCTATCCGAAATGGTTCCCTACTCTCATGCAGTCCTCTGGGGTATATTGTTAAGACACTGTTCTCCACTGTGCTACTAGACAATGCTCCCTAAATAGCACATTGTAGTGAAAACGGTGTGGATGTTCTAGAACCTTCCTGGTCTTAAACATTTAGGGTGAACCTTTAAAATGACGATGCAAGAAATGTGGGGTAAGTGTGGGGCAAGGGCACGTGCACACACAAACACACACACACAATGTAAAGTGCAAGACAATCGCTGAAGTGAATGTATGAATGTATGTCATGTTACAAACTTTTACTAAAGTGCCTCAGACACACACACACACACACTTTACCGGAAGTCTGTGAAGTTCTTCTGGATTAGTGTGTTCTGGGTTTGTTATTATTTTTTTTTTGTGTAGCTTTTAATTGTGTTGTAATATTGTAAAATGCTAATTTATCTTTGTAAAAAAAAAATCAACAAAATGTAAAACAGGTTTGTTATTTAAACAGTTTTGTATGGGACGAAGATGAAATTAAAAACTCTGGGTTTCTGACACTTAATTTGTGTGCCTGTGTGTGTGTGTGTGTGTGTGTAAGAAGTTCATACACATGGATGGTTAAAAATTTATTGCACATCGAAATCATTATAAATACAATATAAAACGAAACTGACAAGAGCATTTCCTTCAGGAAAGAGGTTTATAAAGGACTTGAGAGCGGTTTTGTCCACATTTGAGAGGTTTATTACATCAGGTTTATTAAGGTAAATGGATGATGGAGAGCATTCTAGAGATTCTCAAACCTCTCCTTCATACACATTCACACTCACACACGCACACACATACACACACACACACACACACGGTTGGATTTACTGGGCTGGCGTATTTGTGTGGAAGTTCTACCAATGTTCTTAACGTAACTGAACACATCTTTACTGTTTATTAGGATAATACTAGCATTAGCCATGCCTACAGACAGAAAGTAGACCATAGTACCATTCTAGAACACTATTTATAAACAAAATTGTGTTTCTAATGACTAAGCCATGTCCCCGCTGCCCCGTCACCAAACTAAGGATGGGGAGGCGACCCGCCTGCAGCCGACGCCCTAATGGAGAGATAGAAATCTTCCACAGCCTCCCTGACTTGTGGACCTACTTGAATTTGAATGGCTAAAGTACCAGTTACCAATTAATGATACACCTGTTGGCCTCTTTCATGGGTTGGAGTCACCGGAGTGGGGCATGGTCCGAAAAAGAAGAATAAGGCACAGCCAAGCATATCATGCTTGGATCATTCTCTATCATGCTGTGCTTGCTGTCCCACATTAAGAGCTTGCAGCTGATCACAGCACCTCCTCCACCAACCGGGACAACGTGGCCCCCAGCCCTCTGTCCAACATCTGTCCACATCAGTCTGTAAAACAAAACGGAGAGAGAAGTCAAGAGAATTTACTGAGGTCAGTCAGAGTGTTGATGATGGCTGAATAATTAGGCACAAACCTACAATAATAGCAGGCCAGCCTCTGAAACTTCCTCACCTTCTTTTTGGTCATGGGTCTTAGGCAGGCCACAATTGCTGCAGTCTTATCAATTTGGGGACACACCTGGTATTACCCAAGTGGAAGCCCAGGTACTGTACTTCCGCCTGTCCGATTGAACACTTCCTTGGATTTGCTGCGAGTCCTGCTTGTCTCAAGGATCTCAGAACGGCCCTCAAATGTTTAAGCCAAGAAGGACAGTGAGATAAGGAAGAAGGGGAATATACCGCTAGATGGTCCTCAGCCAGATAGATAGCCTCATACAATGTGGAAGGTCGGTGGTACTCGCAACAAACTGCTCCTCAAACATGTGGTCTACAATGTAGACTTTTGTGTCCCTCCTTTAGCAGCCACCTGTGACCGAAATCTTGGACCTGCTGGCCAAAGATAAAGACTCTGTATTTGTTGAAGGTCAGGATCTGGAACTGCTCACAGTGTTGTTCTGGAGATCGACTAACCCCTTGTAGGGTCGCCCTTTTTACATCCTTGTACTCCAGCTGATTTTCTAGTGGGAGCTGGTGACAGCATACTTGAATCTGGGCCGTGCCCATGCTACCGTAACACACTCAAAGAGCTCTACAAATGCCTGTGCCATCACCAGGACCTCCAAGCAATATTTCTGCTCGGTGCACAAGTCAAGGAAGGCTTGATATTTGGCTTGGTGGAGGTCGGTGAGATACTTCGCAATTTCCACGAAGGACGACGACACCAAATCGATGAACCCAGCTTTCTGCACCACTGTAAACACCTTTTGATGAGGTCTGGAAAAGTAAGGAGGCAGGTGAGAATGGGGTGTTGAGTTATTTGGGGGTTATTTCCTGCTCAGCTTTTCAGTTCAGCCTTTTTAACGAAAATATGTGCTTTAATCAAAAACCAAAACCTTCCACAGTCATGCACACTCCTAGGCTCAGCAGAACACCACCAGGAGAAGTTGGCACTGTTTCTCTCTGCTCCGCATCCTCACTCGCAACGGGTAAAATTAAGTACACACAGGTGGACACGCATTCATTAGATCACCCCGTCCTCTAAACCCTGCCCTTCCTGCAACAAATAAATATTGTTTAGCCTTCTAGAACACTTCCTAGTTTAGCGTCATGGAGCACTTGCAACTTATATCTCCTTACATCTCTCTCCTATGTCTTCTAACATGTAAAATATGACATATATGTGGAGCTCGGAGCGCCAATAATACGAAGGACACCTCGAAGGAAGCGAATTTTCAGAGACAGACACAAACAATCCCAGATGACTTGATATCTATTTGATTAATATTTAATGAAAACATTTACTTTTAGAGTAAATGAAATGACATGTAATATGTTGGGGTTATACGTGCGTTTTCAGAGCGGTTATTCTCGTTGTGCGGTAATGTTCCCGAGCTCTGGCAGCTGCGACAGTGTTACTTTTCACAGGTTTAATAAATTTCATCATATTTCCACAGAATAATTTCTTCCTCTTCAACCAGAAGTATGCACACCTGTTGTTTTTTTTTTTTTTTCATGCTGAACGTTATTGCTGAAAACGTCTGGCTTTTATGTGCACGCATGCGCTCGCTGAGTAAACCTTGATTCAGGGATAAAACCTGGGCTGAATGAGAAAGTTGATAACCAGCGTCATGGTATGAATAGTACATAGATACAATAGAACACTGGGTCGTAGAAAAAGAAAAAGAGTGCTATTAGCCCTGCTGCAAAAATCACCCTACCCCCATATGTGCTACTATTCTGCGGAGCTCGTGGTAGGGGAGTGTGCAAGGATTCATGCGGAGACTGAAGTTCAGGAGTAAGCCCAGGTAAGCTCAACTGTACTTCTAGGGACTGCAGCGTATCCAAGTCAATTAGGCTCAGAGGCAAAGCGGGGTCGTCAAGGTCCTGACAGAGAGTGGCAAGCGTAGACAGAAAATCCTCCTCTGTTGGGGTTACAAATTCCTGTGGGCTTAGATCTTAATTAACCCCGGGGTGGATCTGTTTGGTTTTGTCAACTCAAAACTTACTCTGTGACTCTGAGTTTGTTGAACTCAGTTGGTGAAACAGGCCTCTAGTCATACTGTTTACTCTGTTCATTCCGAGTACATAGTTCACGACTGCAAACCAAAATGAGTTGGTTCTTCTTTCTGTATTAGCCTGGTGAGCGTTCATCACCGACTGTCTCTCTCCTGTTCAGTGGAAATGCGATATGCTTATTGGTGACCCGTCTCCGATTAAGAACGTGCTGCGCATTATGAAGAACAGAATAAGGTAACGAACGCCTTGTAGAGTCGCGCAGCTGAAGAAATGCATAAGGGATGAATGGGGAAACTTCCGCTCGCTAAACTTAACCAACTGGGGTCTTCACTCAAACGCTTAATAAGTGTTATTAAAGGAAAAGCTGGTGTCAGACAGTGCTAAACAGTCGACTGTCCCGACTTTGTTCGAGTGTGTTGCAGTCATCGGATATAAATAAATAAAATTCACAAAGTAAAGCATAAAATAATGTGTTAATAATGTGTTTTCAGTATACTACAGCGTGAACTGAATGTTCAAATGACTCTTTTGTTTGTTAGGTTTTTTGCATTTTCCATACTGTCCCAACTTTTTCGGAACTGGGGTTTTATACACACACACACACACACACACACACACAAAATTCCAATGTACAAGTCAAGTACTGTGTTTGCTTTTGTGCAACATTCCAAATCATTTAAACGCCATAGGCAGTTTTTTTTTTCATCGGTCAATCCAAATGAAAAATTACTCCAGGATATAGCATTTTGCTAATGCTAGTTTATAAAGTGTATAAATTACCAAGCATGTTAATGGGACAGCTGATTTATAGTGCATTTAGTGTAATTATATAATAATAATAATAATAATAATAATAATAATAATAATAGAGGACTAAGCTTATTTAGTAATGTTAATTTCCTTAAATGCAAATTTTTTTTTTTGTGCTATTAATATTTCAGGTTCCTGTTTGTCATCATCTCAACTCTGCAGTTAATGAGCACAGGTAAAACACACATAAATTAGACAAATGTCTTTTATATATATATATATATATATATATATATATATATATATATATATATATATATATATATATATATATACAACTAACTGATGTTGTGCTACACTTTAAATCTAACCCTAAACAAAACCTCAGTAACTAAAATGAAGCTTTTGGATCTTAAATAAAAGCTGACAAAAGAAAACACACACACACACACACACACACAAATCGCCTTGCTATTCTGAGTGTCTCCTATGTAAAATCTGAGTGATGTGTGTGTCTGTAGGTGCCGGTCCTGTAGTGCACAATGTGCAGGGGATTGTGGGTGGAAGTGTAAAAATGCACTGTGAGCTGGAGCACCCACACATCGTTAGCAGAGTTTACTTCCAGAAGACAGAAGATGGTATGGAAGTCTTCATCAACGGGTTTTACTCCAGAGGTCCACTCACAGTGCCTGAAGAGTACAAAGATCGCACCATCGTCGACCAAACAGAACTCAGCATGGAGATGTACAAGCTCTCTCCTGCCGACGAGGGAGAGTACACCTGTATCATCTTTTTCAGTAGTGACTCTCTCATCAAAAAAACCAAGTTTCACCTCACAGTTACAGGTACACACCCACACCCACGCACACACTTTAAATCTGCCTAAACATTTGAGATGGTTTCCCCCCCCCCCCACAGTTATTACATAAAGATTGGTTATTTAAATGACTTCCTGTCAGTAAAAGAACCATCATCTGCTGAAGACTAAGTCAGAGCATGTTATGTTTACATTTATACCATTTTAAATTATATTGTTACTCCTTGGCACCTACAGTATCTTCTGCACTAGCTGTTATATCAGACACTTCCACACTAAAACTGTGTACTGTTCGATGCTACACTGTTACTTCTGTGCCGCTTGTCCTTATTTAGTAGTATTGTACTGTCCTGTGTTGTTAGCACACGTCTACACGTGCACTTTGTGTAGAAATTTGTAGATCTTGTTTAGTTCCGTGTCGTCTCAGTTGGTTAGTGTGTTGTTTTATGTAGCAGCGTGATCCTGGAGGAACGTTGTTTCATTTCACTGTGTACTGTAACCAGCTGTATATGGCTGAAATGATAATAAAACCACTCGAACTTGAACTTGAACTTGATCATGCTAGGATAGAAAACAGTGTTACTGAACGGCGTAGACTAGAAAAGACACCGCACGTCACGGCATAGCCGAGTGAAAGTGCAGGATCTACGCATTACTTGGTTTATTGAGTTGCTGAAATAACCAAACCTACTGTAGAGCTGCTCCACCTGCCTGAGCTATGTGGCACCAGAGCCCTCGAGATCATCCAAGATCATTGCTTCCCGATGCATTTAAACTCCAAGTGGAGCGGGTTCTCCTGTTTCACCTTCACTTGCCAAAGTTTTTCAGGTAACATGCAAGATCTATGGGATTCCATAGTGGGTTCTATCCCATAGAGTGAATCGACTGAAATAGAACAAAAATGCAACAGATTTTGTCAGTATCTTAAAGAAAATGGCTAAGTCTATGGGGGAAAAAAACGTATACATATGTACGCCAATACCAGCTTCTCCACAATCTTTCAAAAGTTTTCTTGCGCATTCCATGCCGAGTGATAATGCATTTGATAATGTCATTATGCATAGTGGCTGGTGTGTGTATGTGTGTGTGTCTGTGTGTGTGTGAACAGTGTACAGTGTGTATGATTAACTAATTTTTGGAATTTTAACTTCCCCCTCTCTTTCTGTGTCTGTTTATCTTGTTTTTATCTCAGCCAATTACAGCGTTTCAGTCATAACCATCTGGGGTTGCGGCAGTGACCCAGCCGACTATAACTGCGTGATCGGATGCTCGGCGTCAGGGGGATATCCTCGCAGCAGTGTAACCTGGGGTGTGGTCGGAGCTGACATGAGCAACCTCCTGATGAGAAAAAGGGTCCCTGTGTTTACGCAGGACAGAGACTCGCTCCTTTGGAACGTGTCCCACGTTGTTATGCTGAACTGCAGATGGATGGTTAACACCTGGATCACCTGCTCTGTTGGGGGAGTTGTGTCACATGGTGTTAGTGTGTGTGAGTACTGTACACACACACACACACACACACACACACACACACACACACACACACACACAAATTGCCTTGCTATTCTGAATGTCTCCTATGTAAAATCTGTGTGATGTGTGTCTCTGTAGGTGCCGGTCCTGTAGTGCGTTATGTGAAGGGGATTGTGGGTGGAAGTGTGAAAATGCACTGTGAGCTGCAGCACCCACACATCGTTAACAGGCTTTACTTCCTTAAGACAGTAGATGGTAAGGAAGTCTTCATCAACGGGTTTTACTCCAGAGGTCCACTCACAGTGCCTGAAGAGTACAAAGATCGCACCATCGTCAACCAAACAGAACTCAGCATGGAGATGTACGAGCTCTCTCCTGCCGACGAGGGAGAGTACACCTGTATCACCTTTTTCAGTAGTGACTCTCTCATCAAAAAAAACAAGTTTCACCTCACAGTTACAGTTACAGGTACACGTACACACACACACACACACACACACACACACACACTTTAAATCTGCCTAAAAGTTTGAGATGTTCCCCCACCAATAGTTATTACATAAAGATTGGTTATTTAAATGACTTCCTGTCAGCAAAAGAACCATCATCTTCTGAAGACTAAGTCACGATATGGAGTTTGAGACGGATGCAAGTGCAGATTTTAAAGTTTAATAAAGAACTAAACATACAAAAAGACACTATGACTTTGGGGCAAAACACTGTGGCAAAGACTAAACATGAACCAAAGAACAAAACACGGTTACAAAGACAAACGTGAGACAAAGAGTGCAGTGCAAACTGTGGCTATATGCACAAGTGCTCGATTCAGGTGCAGGTGGTCATGTGACTGTGATGCAGGGGCTGCTGGGAACTGTAGTTCAGAGTTACTTCTTTGCTTACATGACAGAACCCCACCAAAGGCGCTTCTCCCGGAATACGCCAAAATACACTCCCTCCTTCTGGCAGTCCTGGCCCTCTGGGTCAGGGTCATAAATATATTAAAAAGGAATAGACATAAATAAATAGAATAGATGTAGAAAAGACAGATCCGTTGGCAGGGTTCATTAAAGGGGGACATATAGAAAATGTTTTGTACTGTATATTGGGGGGACAGATTGGTATTTCCTCAACATTCGGGGGGACACGACCCCCCCAAAGAATGCGTGGTTATGCCCATGATTAACAGGAAAGTGATTCAGGTGCAGGTGGTCATGTGACTGTGATGCAGTGGCTGCTGGGAACTGTAGTTCAGAGTTCCTTCTCTGCTTACATGAAAGACTAAGTCATAGTATGTTCTATGGGGGAAAAAAACGTATACATATGTACGCCAATATCAGCTTCTCCAAAGTCTTTCAAAAGTTTTCTTGCGCATTCGTCATAATGCATTTGATAATGTCATCATGTATAGCGGCTGGTGTGTTTGTGTGTGTGTGTGTGTGTGTTTGTGTGTGTGTCTAAAGTGTGTTTACAGTGTGTGTGATTAACTAATTTTTGGAATTTTAACTTCCCCCCAGCCTCCTGAAGAGCAAAGGGGACCCTGTGTTTACGCAGGACAGAGACTCGCTCCTTTGGAACGTGTCCCACGTTGTTACGCTGAACTGCAGACGGATGCTTAACACCTGGATCACCTGCTCTGTTGGGGGAGTCGTGTCACATGCAGTCAGTATCCACATCTAGACTATTTCTAATTAAGATTCGCTTACGTTTATCTAAAAAAAAGTAAAGTTTCACTGACAATCATACTTGTACAAGCAATATCTCAGCACACCTATATAGGTCTTCTTTTATTCTCCCAATTCCAAGGAATAGAAATTTGTAAAGGATCAGTATTTTAAAAAGTAATTGCTATGAAATGTCATGTATAAATATAAACATGTCTAAACAGCCAGAAGAATTTCTTAATAAAGAAATTAATAATGTTGAAATATATCTGCATGTACGTGTGTGTGTGTGTGATCTATTTTTTCTATACGTTAACTGTCCAGATGTGCATGCCAACCAAAGATTTATTAAAAGTTTTTTTTATGTAAATGCTAGTTGAAATCAGTGAGACGTGAAGAAAATGTAAAAATGTATGCAAGACTCGTAAGTTATTCGTAAGTTCTTTGAATGAGCAAAACTTTCCTAAAGAGCTACACACACACACACACACACACAAACACACATTGAATTTTTAAACATCTTAAAACATCTTAGGGAGTTTTTCCTTGCCACCGTCGCCACTCAGTGGCTTGCTCAGTTGGGATAAATTCGCACCTTTAATATCTGTATACCATGTTGATATTTCTGTAAAGCTGCTTTGAGACAATGTCTATTGTAAAAAGCGCTATACAAATAAATTGAATTGAATTGAATTGAATTGAATTGAATTTTTCAGATGCTTTCGACGAAATCTCCAAAAGATTAATATGAGATGATTGGTCAGAATTTCAGCTTTCATTTCCTGATATTTCCATCTAGATGTGTTAAACTGCTTGGCACCTTTGGGGGCAGACCACCCCGTACATAGATAATAAATGGGGTGGGTAAATAACACAATATTTGGTTGCATATTTCTTGCTTATTTCTTTCAGTTGTTTGTTTTGGGCGGTTTTTCTCCCTTCAGTCTCTTGAATGGAGAGGCCACTGATGCAAGCCCAAGCCATGACACTACCTCCACCATGCTTGACCAATAAGCTTTGGATCATGGGCAGATCTGTAGGAATTGGGAAGCAATATGTGGACTTTATCTCCCAGAGCAGATTGCCGCAGTTGTTGGGAGGTTTGTGCATGCACTATGAATGTTAAGAAGGTTGCGGGCCCAGATGATATACCCGGAAGGGTTCACCAACTAGCACAGTCCTCACCACTATCTGTCCCTGACACAATCCATTGTCCCCTGTGTCCAAGTAATCCACTCCAACTGAAATGAGCGTTTACTCTCCAGTGGCCCTGAGCGCTGTGGTGCCGAAGAGCTTCTGAGAGACTCACCACAGACCTCATGTACTTCTCTCAACTCAGCAAGCTAGACCCTCTCCAGTTCACTTACCGATCAAATTGATCCATGATGACACCATCTCCTATGTCCTACACACTACCCTATCTCATCTCAACATGGGAAGGAAGAACTATGTGAAACAGCTGTTCATTGAGAACAGTTCAGTCTTAAATACAAGGGTGCTAGGCCAACAACCTGTTCCTAACTGTCAGCAAGAAGGAACTGGTTGTGGACTTCAGAAGGACATACACAACACTCTCAATCAATAGGACCCTTGGGTGGGAGAGCGAGCAGCTTCAGTTACACATCAGCAAGGACCTGTAATGGACTCCATACATTTCGACTTCAACACAGAATATGAGACAGCTTTACCATATCCAACAGCTGAGGAAGTTCCACATCTTCTCAACTAAGTAGAAGACCTTTTATACCACCACTATACAGAGCATTATCACTGGGAACATCACTGCCTGGTACTGTAATAGCAGTGCTAAAGACTCTGCAGAGGGTGGTGAGGCCTGTTGAACAGATCTCAAGGTCAGCACTGACCAGACTACAGGATATTTACACCAGGTGGTACAGGACCACAGCAGGAAAGATCTTACAGGATCATCTTAGGATCTCAGTGCTGTTTTGAAGGATCCTTCACACCCCCAACAAAGGAATGTTCTGATGGCTGCAGTCTGGAAAGCACCTCCACATCTGCATCGCTAGGACTGAGAGGAGACAAGCTGGAGCTTCTTTCCCCAATCATCAGAACCCTGAACTTCTGATCACTGATCACGGCACATGCACTGGATATTTTAGTGTAAATATGTACATACTTATATACATTACATTCATTTTCATATGTGTATCTTCGTATACTTTTGAGTGTGTCGTCTTGCTTTGAATCTTGAATCTTTAGTCGAAATTCTTACACCAGTGGTTCTCAAACTTATTCAGCGTGAGGCCCCCCGTTGTGTAGGGTGCATCCCTTGGTGGCCCCCTAGACTCGTTAAATTTTCGTCATTTTGTTTTTTTCATGCTAGGCTCTTCTGTATCAACTTCCACAGCAAAGAAACTATGTCCTCTATCAAAAAAAGTATCCATTTGAAATGGTCTTGGGTTTTTTCAGCGTGTCGCTAACACTACATTGGTATATCAACGGATATCTCTGTTTGATGTGTTTCTTAGTGTGCTCGTCACATCACGGCAAACTAGTGATTCCGTTTCCCAGAATGCACCACGAACTACAAACATGGCCTACGACTACAACTCCCAATGGAACACATAGACCGGTCACCTTCTCCGGAGGACTAATCAAACACACTTGTTCTTCACGAAGTATTTGTTCAGTTGCCATAGTTTCGATATGGTTTTGATTCTGCTTTCCCTTTGATGTTGATTTCTGCATTACCTGCTCTAGCCTGTTTGCCTGATCACCTGACCACTGCCTGTCTTTATGTCTTTTGCCTTGCCCTCTGGATATTGTAATCTTCATTACAGCTCTTACCTGCAATTGCATCTGTCCCAACCCTCATTATGTGACAGTGGTGTGTATTGTGAGGAATTAGCCCGGGGAAGGGCGGCGTACAGACCCACAGGAGGCAGAAGAACATTCACAAACGGTGGTTTATTGGTGCAAGGGTGAAGTGAGTGGGTTGTGAGGGGATGAGTGCGGGGCTTGTGGAGGCATGACTGCCGGTGTAGCCTACTCGTGGCGGAGGCGGGATTCCCGAGACGGGGGCGAGGGTTTTCCCGGGCCGGCGTCCTCCGTAGGTGGGACTCTCACCACCCGGCGATCTCGTCCGCGCTTGCACCTTTTGTGGGGAGAGAGAGAGAGAGAGAGAGAGAGAGAGATTAGCGTGGGGCGTGAGGTTACCGTCGTGCTCGGTGATTGCGAGTCGCTATGTCGCTGGAAAACACGCACGGAGTCCGTCTTGTCGCTACGGTCTTCTCTTCTCCCGTACGGCCGGAAGCGCGCCCTTTTATCCTCCTCCGCCGTCGCCTGAGTGGTGGAATTTCTCCGTTGGGTCCGCCAATCGGTGGCCGGCGTCGCGTCAGTCCCGCCCCGCCGCGGCGGTCCTTCCGGCTGGCGGAATGTTCGGCACAAAGCTGCCCACGTCGTGCCGGTGCGGCAGTTGGAGAAGGAGCGATTTCCTTCTTGTGTGCGCCGGCTCTCTGCCCGTCGCGACAGTACCCCCCCTCAGCTCCGAGCCTACTGCCGCTCGGTGGTGGGCCCAGAGGGTGTCTCGTCATGAGAGCCCATCCGCGTTACCATGCTGGGCCCCCGCCCGGTGCTTAACCTGAAAGGAGAAGTCTTGTAAGGCGAGGAACCAGCGGGTTACCCGGGCGTTGGTGTCCTTCGCCTTGGCCATCCACTGCAGGGGGGCGTGGTCCGTTATGAGGATGAAGTGCCTGCCTGCCAGGTAGTATCTCAGCTCCTTGATGGCCCATTTTATCGCCAGTGCCTCCCGCTCGACCGCCACATACTTCCTCTCGGCCGGGGACAGCTTCCGGCTGATGTAAAGGACCGGGTGTTCTTCCCCGTCGAAGGTCTGGGAGAGGACGGCGCCCAGCCCGGTCTCGGATGCATCAGTATGCACGGTGAACGGGAGGTCAAAGTCCGGGTTGCGGAGTACCGGCGCGCTGGTGAGGGCCCCTTTTAGGGCCTAGAAGGCCCTTTCTGCGTCGGCTGTCCACCTGACCTGGTCTGGCTGGCCCTTCTTTGTAAGGTCTGAGAGGGGAGAGGCTACAGCAGAAAAATTAGGCACGAACCTACGGTAGTAGCCCGCCAATCCCAAGAAGGCATGTACCTGCTTTTTCGATGTCGGACGCGGGTAGCCCTTCACAGCCTCGATCTTCTTTAGTTGGGGCTTCAGCATTCCCCGTCCGATGCGGTATCCCAGGTACTGGGCTTCCGTCAGCCCTAGGTGGCACTTCTTTGGGTTGGCGGTCAGGCCGGCTGCCCGGAGTGCTTTCAGGACCTCCCTGAGGTGGAACAGGTGGTCGGCCCAGGTGGAGGAGTGGATGACCACGTCGTCCAGGTAGGCCGCTGCAAACTGCCGGTGGGGCCGCAGGAGAATGTCCATTAGCCGCTGGAACGTGGCGGGCGCCCCGTGCAGCCCAAAGGGGAGAACCCGATACTGCCAGTGGCCGGTGGCCGTGCTAAAGGCCGTCTTGGGCCTTGCCTCCGGTGCGAGCGCCACTTGCCAGTAGCCTTTGGTGAGGTCCAGGGTCGATATGAATCGGGCTCTCCCCAGCCACTCGATCAGGTCGTCCACTCTGGGGAGGGGGTAGCTGTCGAACTCTGACACCTGGTTCAGCCTCCGGAAGTCGTTGCATAGCCTCATGCTCCCATCCGGCTTCGGCACGACGACGATGGGGCTGGACCAGGGGCTGCTGGACTCCTCGATGACGTGGTCCCGCAGCATGCGACTGACTTCCTCCTCGATGGCCTGGCGCCGAGCCTTGGGGACACGGTAGGGCCTTTGTCTCACCACTACACCGGGAGGAGTCTTGATTTCATGCTGGACCAGCTGGGTCATCCCCGGGGTAGCCGAAAACACATCTGCGAACTGGTCGATCAGCTCGGTAAGCTCCTGTCTTTGGGCGGGGGTGAGGTCCTCCCCTAAGCCGACCAAGGTACCCTTGCCCCGGTCCGAGTCCTGAGCTGCGAACGCCGACACCACCGGGGCTGGTTCCACCCATTTTTTCAGCAGGTTTACATGGTATAGCTTCTCGTCCGTCCGCTTACCGGGCTGCTGCAGGCGGTAGTTGACCGGGCCCCGGCGCTCGAGGACGGTATATGGACCTTGCCACCGGGCGAGGAACTTGCAGGCGCTGCTGGGCACTAACAGGAGGACCCGGTCCCCCGGCTGGAATTCCCGGGGCTGTGCGGGGCGGTTGTATACCTTCTTCTGCTCCTCCTGCGCCGCGTGCATGTGCTCCCGGACGATGGGGCCCACCCTGTCAATCCTTGCTTGCATGTCCTGCATGCAAGCAAGGGATGGTTGCTCCTCCCAGGCTTCGCGGGCCACGTCCAACAATCCCCGCAGGCGCCGCCCGAACAGGAGCTCGAAGGGCGTGAAGCCCGTGGACGCCTGGGGGCACTCCCGAACGGCGAAAAGTACGTAGGGGAGGAGGAGGTTCCAGTTCCTTCCCTCCTCGTCCACCACCCGGCGCAGCATCCACTTGAGGGTCTGATTGAACCTCTCGACCAGCCCGTCGGTTTGGGGGTGGTAGACCGACGTCCGGAGGTGCTTCACCTGCAACAGACGACACAAATCCGCCATTAGCTTCGAGACAAAAGGCGTACCTTGGTCGGTCAGAACGTCCTTGGGGATCCCCACTCGACTGAAGAGGAGTACCAGCTCCCTGGCGATGTTTTGCGAGGTGGCCTTGCGGAGCGGCACCGCCTCGGGGTACCGCGTGGCGTAGTCGACGAGGACCAGGATGTATTCATGGCCCCGGGCAGACTTGGGTAGGGGCCCCACGAGATCCATGCCCACTCGCTCAAACGGGACGCCGATAATGGGCAGGGGGATCAGGGGCGCCGGCGGGGGCCTCCGCGGGGCCGTGCGCTGGCACTGCGGGCACTGTTGGCAAAAGGCCCGGACCTCCGCATCCATCCCGGGCCACACGAAGTGGTCCCGCAGCTTCTCCAGGGTATTTCGGGCCCCCAGGTGGCCGCCGAGTGGATGGGTGTGGGCTAGGTGCAATAAGACGGCCGTCTTGGGTCGGGGCACCACCAGTAGGTCCACCTGCTCCCCGCGGCGGCAGGCCCGTTGGTAGAGGAGCCCCCCTCGGACGAGGAAGTACGATGTGGGGAGCCTCAGGTCTGGACTCTGGTCGACCCCCTCTATCACCCGTACCTGAGCCCAGCAGTGCTTCAGCCGGTCGTCCTCCTTCTGCTCCCGGCCGAACTTCCCCTCTCGGTTCACCTGGGGAAAGACAGACGACAGAGGGTTAGTAGCTTGGGGGGTCTTACCTTCCGTGGTGGCCTCTCCGTCGTCCTGGGCCAGGTAGGCCGGCCGGGCCGGGGTCCCCTTCGTACGTCGCCGCAATCTCCGGGGCTCGGCTCTCGGTACCACCAGGAGTCCTGGCCAGTCTCGTCCCAGGAGGAGGGGCACGGGGAGTTCGGGGACGATTCCGACCTGGAGGGGCCAGGTGCCGGCTTCGCCCCGGATCTGGACCTCGGCTGAGGGGACTTCCCGGGTGTCCCCATGGACGCAGGTCACGGTGAGCGTCCCCCTTGGGCGGCGCTCCTCAGGCAGGATGGAGGGCCGGGCGAGGGTCACCGTGCTCCCGGTGTCCAGCAGGGCGGTTACCGGTCTCCCTTCCTTGCCTGAGTGGTGGAATTTCTCCATTGGGTCCGCCAATCGCTGACCGGCGTCGCGTCAGTCCCGCCCCGCCGCGGCGGTCCTTCCGGCTGGCGGAATGTTCGGCACGAAGCTGCCCACGTCGTGCCGGTGCGGCAGTTGGAGAAGGAGCGATTTCCTTCTTGTGTGCGCCGGCTCTCTGCCCGTCGCGACAGTATAATTGATTTAACTTATTAATATTTCTAATTTTTCATACTTCAAAGGTTGGCAATCCTGACTTACATACAGGTAAAATACATTTTTTAAAAATCATGTTCTAGAATTTCTATGCTGCCCCCCTGGTGCCGTCTGGCGGCCCCCAGTTTGAGAACCACCGTCTTAAGCATTGCATTAAAGCACACCACTGACCTGTCTCTTTGTGGACGATAAATGCTGGTGCAGATAACTTCCCAATAGTTTGTACAGTACGCATAGTGTACAGGACATAAACGATGTACTTTGGTGAATTAGGATCTCTTTTGGGATCAGAAGATTACTCAAAAAAGTGCCTCTGCTATGCTCTTCACGGAGATCTGCTAGTCTGCCTAGTCCACAAAGAACTAATATGAAGCGATATTCTCGGGCTGACTGTCCTAATGGCCCGATAAGATCCATGCTGGATGCTCGTTTTCAAAGAGGATCTTGCTAAGATGGAGAGGACACAATTGTGTGTCTGGGATGGAAGGTGGATTCAGAAACTGATATTCGCACTATTGACGTATACCAATGACGTTCATCACCGTAAATTTCCCAGCCCATAAAAAAGCCAGGCGAGTGTCTTCTCTACCCCAGGGTGCCATGTCGTGGGGTTATACTGAGACAAGCAATTCGGTCATCAACTCTCCGGTTTGAATGTCCTGACTAACTCAGTATAAACAGTCTCAAATAATAACAAAATAGGTTTAGGTTAGCACCATCCCAGTGTCAGATAAGTTTCTGACATGACACCCAGCTAGAACTTTCTTCCTGTCAATTACTGCCTCCTGATTGAACACATTATTTAAAGTATAGCTGCGTGACTATTCCACTGGGAACGCGAGTTGAGAATCCACCATCTTGTAGGTTCCCAGCCTGGTCAGGTAGTGCAGACCCACCCAGTTTTATATCTGCGGTGAGCTTCCGACTCTTAGCTGCTCAGTTCCAAAAATTACTGGGTGGATATTTAGGGATTAACCTTCAACTTTATTGTGTTTTTGTCCTTTACACATAATTTTGAGATGCAGATATAGTAAATGTGCACAATCATGGGAGTACACCTCACCTTCACCTCCCAGCACCTTTCCAAAGCCTCAACTTCAGCCTCAACACGCTTTGGTGGAACAAGGTCTGCCCACTACCTAGCTAGCAATGGATAAACAATAAGCTGTCAGGGTTTCTGACATTTGATTAGTATTTGTGTGTGTGTGTGTGTGTGTGTAAAAAGTTCAAACACAGATGGTTTAAAAAAAGAGAACAATTTTATTACACACTTGTATCATTATAAATACAATGAGCCAAGAACATCATTTATAAAACGAAACTGACAGAGTATTTCCTTTAGGAAAGAGGTTTATAAAGGACTTGGCGTGAACACGCACGGCAATCTTCTACGCATTCAAGAGTTTAATAAAGTAAATAGATGATGAACATTTTATAGATTCCCAAAACTCTCCATCTCTCTCTCACACACACACACACACACAGAGTTCTAGGAAGTTCCCTGTAGTATGTGTAGGGCATTAATATAAAAAAAAAAAAATATGCCAGAGAACTTTCCTTAAAGTGACTGAATGCATCTGTACATATCTTTATGAGAACCATCGTTAGAAGAACCACCAAGAAGCGTTCTGTAGTGCTAAACCAAGGAGAGTTCTAGAACACTCTAGAAAGGTAAACTAGGCAGCATTCTACAGCAGAACACTCCTTGGTTTAGTGTTCCAGAATGATTCGTAGATTAACAAGAGAATACCAATTAGTTTATGTTCTAGAACAAGCCCAATTTAACGTTCTAGAATGCTCCCTGAGTTTCGTTTGGAGTTTGCCTAGGGGTTGAAAAAGGGGTCTCTGATTCCAGGCATCTGGGAATTGACAGTTGTCTCCACATGTAGTTTGCAGAAGCTGCGTCCCTCATCTACACGCCCTCGCAGCCCGACGGCTGTATTTTACTCGCAAAAACGAAATAAAATGTTCAGTTTGCAACAAAAACAAGTAAACAAACAATCAAACCACATGGGAGTTGACGGAAGTTAATCGGGCACACTTTAGCTAGCCCGTTACAATTAGCTATTCTAATTCAACTAGCATTCGCTAAATCTCGAAATGTTCGAATTAAACAACAGACTAGACAACAATGGAGTCGCTTTAAAGTCCACATGAAATCAAAATGACAGTTTTGTGGCTTTTAGTATAAATATGTTCACCTTAAGGTTATTTATAAGCTAGTGTGCTCCAAAACAGTGACAAAATTAGCATTTAGAAGACATACAAATTCAAAATGAAATCCAATCAAATGCTCTATGGAAGTGCCTGAAGTGTCCCGCCCCCAACATGATAATAATCCATGGTGCTAACTGTTAAGTACGGCTTAGCCTGGGCTGTGAGGTAAGCTAAAAGCTATTGTCCTGTTCTAACTTCCTTTTTCAGTGGAAATTACATCAACACGTCGGATAACGCTGTGCATTTCACAGAGACTTCAAACATCTAGTAACAAGCTAGCTAGTTTCCAGAGTTGACCTGCGATAACTTTTTAATGCGCGCTGAAAGATCGCTGATGCCAATTATTTTGAACACTAGGTTGAACGTTTTGCTAACATAAATTCATGTTTGCTAAGCCGTTGCTGAGATGTTCTCTAACTGTCAAACTCCTGTTGTAACGGCACGTTTGAAGCTGTCTCATGCACTTAATGAATATTGCACTGCTAATCTTTTTCCCCCCTGTCTTTTTTGGACTGGAGAAAATTCTAAGGACGAGTCGACTCATGGAATCGACTCCCGTCAGAATCCGAGTCGACTCCGGAGTCAAATCCCATCAGAATCCGAGTCGACTCATGGAATCGACTCCCACCAGAATCCGAGTCGACTCATGGAATCGATTCCCATCAGAATCCGAGTCGACTCCGGAATCGAACAGCCGCAGGCGTAGATGTGTTCTCGCTTGGTGTGTCCAGTGTTCCACACGTTATTCTCAGAGGTATACGACGGTAATAAATAGTGCACTACATCTCACCAGTGTGAACACACCACAAGCACACACGCTAAACGTACACGCTTCCAAAGTAATCACATTATAACAGGAATGCATTTATAACCTTTGGATGTTTAAACATTTAACGGTGAGAAGGAAACACAGCTTAATACTTTTTTTTCCCTTGTTTTTTTTTTTTTTTAAGTAATGGCAGCCATTTTCTTCCCTGAGAAGGAAGAAACTGATAGAGCTAAACTGATTTCCAGTTCCAGTAATGTTAGATTTGCAGAAAGGTTTGACTATGTTTGCACCGTGTTTCCGTAGTAGCTAGCTAGCAAGCAAGCCAATTTGTTAACGCGTATTTAATTTATCGTGCCTCCGTGTAGAAAACTGCAGTTTGTGAATGCTAAGCTATCTAAGATGAATGCTATGCTTTGAGTGTTATGCTAATCTACAGAAATGTTACGTTAATAAATGTTAAGCTAATATATTTGTTAAAGCCAGAAACCTGAACGTTAAGCTGGTTTTGTCAGTGTTCTGAAATGCCATCGTGTTCAATATGACAGATCACATTTCATCGAAAGAAATGTAACATTTCTTCAGTAACAAAAACTTTTTTTAAAAAACAAAATAGAAATGAATGTTGTTGTTGTTGTTGATGCTGTGTCTGGCTCTTCCAGCAGATCAGACATGCCGTAGTCGCAGGTTTGACTTCGAACCGCGCTTGTCCGTTAGCTGCAGAGTGTGTACGAACTCTGATAGTCCGTCTGCTTCTTCATCTGTCCATCAGACACACACACACACACACACACACACACGGATCTTCAGGTCAAGTTTTCAGAAAGCGTGTGTTTCGCCGTGTTCATCCAGCCTGACCTGAGCTAATTGGAGAAAAAACGAAACACACACAGCAACACACCGCACCGTTCAGCATTTGGTCCTCTGTGAGATCACAGCAAAGTGTGTGTGTGTGTGTGTGTGTGTGTGTGTGTGAGAGAGAGAAAGGAACGCAAACTCACTTTAAACTTGCGAGCTCGGCATCTGTTGAGAGCTCTGCTGTGAGGCAAACAGACAGAAGAATGACAAGTTTGTGAAGAACATTATGACTAAACTGTAACCATGACAACGTGGGTATAAAATGAATCGAACGTCGTGTTGTTACCTGAGGGTTGTCTTCTTCTGCACTTTATCATAGCAATCACAATGAGCGTAATGGGAACCAGCAACAGCACAACACCTGCAATTGGTGTGATAATATCTGGGGTAGCAGGAATATCACCTACACACACACACACACACACACACACACACACACACATACAGAGTGATTTTCTTATTTAGTATTCAAAAACATCTTGGACTGTGTGTGTGTGTGTGTGTGTGTGTGTGTGTACAGTACTCACAGACACTGAGAGCATGTGACACGACTCCCCTAACAGAGCAGGTGATGTTCAGCATCCGGCTGCAGTTCAGCATAACAACGTGGGACACGTTCCAAAGGAGTGAGTCTCTGTCCTGCGTAAACACAGGGTCCCCTTCGCTCTGCAGCAGGCTGCTCATGTCAGCTCCGATCACACCCCAGGTTACATTACTGCGAGGATATCCCCCTGAGGACGAGCATCCGATCACGCAGTTATGGTCGGCTGGGTCACTGCCGCAACCCTGGCGGGTTATGACGGGAACGCTGTAATTGGCTGTGAGACAGACATAGAGGGAGGTTACGATTCACAGGGAAGGGTTACGAAAACTTTTGCAGAGGTATTAGAGGAGCTGGATTGATGCAAACAAAATCAATCTTTATATGTTCCTGTTCAGTCAGTCAAGGCCACGCTCTTGATGCTTGGTGTCAAAACCACCTGCGTAATACTGTGTAGGTCCCCCTCCCAGTTGTGCCACCAAAACAGCTCTAAGCCGTCGAGGCATGGACTCCACAAGACCTCTGAAGGTGTGCTGTGGGATCTGGCACCGAGATGTTATCAGCAAGTCAGTCGCGAGGTGGGGCCTCCATGGATCGGGCTTGTTTGTCTAGGACTTTCAGAAGACGCTCAATAAAATTGAGATCTGGGGAATTCGGAGGCTGAGTCAACACCTTGGACTCTTTGTAATGTTCCTCAAACCGTTCCTGAATAATGTTTGCAGTGTGTCAGGGCGCATTATCTTACTGAGAGAGACCACTGCCGTTAATGAATAGCGTTGCCATGAAGGGGTGGAAGGGGTGTACTTCAACATGAATGCCAGTACGCAAGGTTTCCCAGCAGAACTTTGCCAACCCAACATCACAGGGTAAGTAAGACTTGGGCATAAACTTTTTATGGGAAGTGCAAATCTTTAGGGTATCCACATGGGACCATCCCCAGCAGCAGAAGGTGAGTCATGAGTGTAGAAAGCACCAAGCAGAAGTACAACATCAGGATGAATCATACAACAGCAGAAATATGTCAGGATCAGGCACCAGAAGCACATCGGGCTACAAGAGTGCACGTTTCTTCCTCGCCGGGAACGTGTACATCACCTCTGTCAATGTTTTTCTAGCTTGATAGATAGTCCACAAAACTTTTCGCTCAGCTAGTTGTTCAATCTTAAGCAAATGGAGGTGAAACAGGACTACCCTCTCGGCTCGGACATAAACGGAGTCAGAAGACGATGGCGTGAGGATCCTGGTGCCACCTAGCATGGGGCATCTGGAACCACTCTCTCTCTCTCTCTCTCTCTCTGGAGCTGTGCTGGATAGATTAGGCAAATTCTTCTCAACTCCAGTGCCAGGCAATGCTGGCAAGAACAGGACTCTGAGGCTCCAGCGTGCACATGCACATACACAAGATTGGAACATTCACCTGGACTTTCCACACGTCATCCTGTTAGTTTCAGTGAACCTGTGCATACGGAAGCCTGAGATTCCTGTTTTTGGCTGGCAGGAGTGGAACCCAAGGTGGTGTTCTGCTGTTGTAGCCCATCCGCCTCATGGTTGTGGACACGCTGTGCGTTCTGAGATGCTTTTCCGCTCACCACGGTTGTAAGGGGCGGTTATCTGAGTTGCCGTAGCCTTCCTGTCAGCTTGAATCAGTCTGGCTATAGTCCTCTGACCTCTCGCATCAACAAGCCCACAGAAGTGAACTTCAATGGTATATTATGAACATTACCAATATCAGGCATTAGATAACTGTGTATATGTGTGTGTGTGTGTGTGTGAGAGAGTGCGTGGGTGTGGGTGTGTACCTGTAACTGTGAGGTGAAACTTGTTTTTTTTTATGAGAGAGTCACTACTGAAAAAGATGATACAGGTGTACTCTCCCTCGTCGGCAGGAGAGAGCTTGTACATCTCCATGCTGAGTTCTGTTTGGTTGACGATGGTGCGATCTTTGTACTCTTCAGGCACTGTGAGTGGACCTCTGGAGTAAAACCCGTTGATGAAGATTTCCTGACCATCTTCTGTCTTCTGGAAGTAAACTCTGTTAACGATGTGTGGGTGCTCCAGCTCACAGTTAATTTTTACACTTCCACCCACAATCCCCTGCACATTGTGCACTACAGGATCGTCACCTGCAGACACACACATCACTCAGCTGTAACACATGACTTCAGAATAGACCTGTTAACTGTTTCATGTGATGCTAGTTCACAACTAGCCTGTTTACTACAATGCTAGCTCATAGATAGGCTGTTAGTCTATTTAGTACAACACTAGTGTGTGTGCGTGTGTGTGTGTGTGTGTGTGTATGTCTTTTACCTGCGCTTACTAGCTGCAGCGCTGAAATGACGACCAACAGGAACCTGAAATATTAACAGAACATGAGAAAATTTAGCAATGAGCAAAATAACATCACCTATTATTATTATTATTATTATTATTATTAGGGGGCCAAGCACCGTATTGTTATTCTAAATGTTCTTATTGTTCTTCTTCTGCTTTTTCTTCTGGTTACGGTGTCTAGGGCAGCCGATAGAACTATGCGGTAAAAAGTTGTGAAATTCGGAACACTGATCGTCGAGGGTCTAAGGAACATTCAGCTTCAACTCATACATGTAGCGATGCGTTACTGCGATTTCATATACGGATTACGTTTAAGTCACTTGTTTATTTCAACTACACACTATAGAAGCCCGTTTCTGGTAATTACAACTTTATTTCTCGCAATCGTGAGTTAACATCGTACAATTTTGACATGTGTTCTCGCAATTTAGACGTCCACTTCGCGGTACATAAATGTGACTAACTTCAGGTAAGCAGAGAGCGCTAGTTTTGTGGTTTTCCTTGTTTTGACTAGCTGATGAATGTTGTTCTGATAGCTATAGCCTATTTATTATAGAGAATGACCGATGCGTTGTCGGTACATTTCTTGCAACTCACTAAATGTCATGTGGACGTCTGAAATTGCACGAAGAAATATCCGAAATTGTGAGACGTAAATTCGTAATTGTGGAAAGTAAACACGCGATTACCTTTTAAATACTTTTTTTTCCCCTCTGTGGTGGAAACGGGTTCCATAACACACACATTTATTGAACGTCTTGTGAAAAATCAGTCAATCAATCAATCAATCAATTGACCCAAAACAAGTCCACAACAAATAAAGATAAACAAGATTAGGTGTTCTATTAGGATATAAGTAATGGCACCCTGTAAAACAAGGAAAATATAGCACGCGTCTACGATAGCCGACAAGCAGCAGTGGCTAAGCTGTGTTACTGGAAGATTTAATGCATGCTGCCCAGAGGAGGCGCTCTTTCATTGTTTAACCAGGGTGAGCTTGTGGTGAGCATAAATAAGCGTCATTAGTGGTTACAATATTGTTCTGACTTGCACAGAAGGTCAAAACAAGCAAAAACAGATATGTGTACAAACTTTTCCGCCGTAAGCATGGGCGAGGTTCTGAGGTTTAGTTCAATCAAAGTTTCTCAAAGTTTCTTACAGTACAGATTTATTTCAGGAGCATTATTACATTGTCTACAATAACATTGTGTCTGTTTATTAGAACCATAGAGCTTTATTATTATTATTATTATTATTATTATTATTATTATTATTATAGAATTTTCCATTAGGTCCAATTTTATCTACATGTTTTTGAGTTAGTGAGGTTTTGATTAATTCCATTCAATTCTAGTGACCTCCCTAAAAGGCTCATAATACACTCCTCTCATAACACACACACACACACACACACACACACACAAGTATACTGTTGTGTACATGAGATATTTTTTGTTTCCATTAAAGGCCAATATGTTTCAGAAAGCAACACACACACACCTAGACACACACATAGACGACACAGACAGAAGGGTTGTTCTCTTCCTTGTTCAGAATTAAATTCCTTAACACACACGCACGCACGCATACGAACATACGCGCGCGCGCACACACACACACAAATCAATTCAGACAACTTTGTTTAGTCTACATCTGACACCACACACACACCAACGCTTGTATGTGTGTATAAAGTAAACTGATACTCACAGAGAGCCGCGCCGCATTTCCACTGAACGTGTGAGAGAGAGACGCTCGGTATCGCGCGAGCAGCCACAGAAACGAAAAGGGGAACTCGCAGTATCGGTCTTCAGTCACGGAGGGGGCGGGGCGATGGCGTCATAGGGAAACCCCGATATACTTCACTGATCACGACTTGCTCCATGGGTCAGTAGACTAACACACACACACACACACACATACACACAAATATAATTAATAAATAATACTACTAATACTTAAATCTAATTCATAATCCTCCAACCAAAACACTCAACCCCTAATCCTTACACCCTAATCCCTAACCCTTAATCCTTACACCCTAACCCCTAACCGTTAATCCTTACACCCTAACCCCTAACCGTTAATCCTTACACCCTAAAGCCTAACCCTTAATTCTTACTCCCTAACCCCTAATCCCTAATCCTTACTCCCTAACCCCTAATCCCTAATCCTTACTCCCTAACCCCTTATCTTTACACCCTAATCTCTAATATATTCGCTGCCTCATGCTCAGTAAATAACATTCCTATGGGTTATATACGTTGTGCGTGTGTATGTGTGTGTGAAAGAAATCGATCCTACCTGTGAGTGTGTGATGTCTCCTCTGTCGCGTTTGAGAGATGAAATGGCAAAAACAATTAGAGAAGCTCTAATACACAGCATATGATTTTGTGTGTGTGTGGGTGGGTGGGTGGGTGTTGTGGTGGGGGGGTTGGGAAGGGGGTGGCACCACGAGTTTACTGTAATGATGTGTCACTTCTGATGAAAGGAGGTTCCTCATGGACAATTTCCATTATAATGCTGTAATACAGAGAGAGACAGATGAAGAGAAAGAGAGTGTGTGTGTGTGTGTGTGTGTGTGTGTGTGTGTAAGAGAGAGAGAGAGAGAGAGAGAGAGAGAGGTGTAAGGAGATATGCACAGAGTCAAGTGATGTGTGTGAGAGAGAGTGAGAGTTGTAGGGAAATATACAACACAGAGAAAATATTGAGAGAGAAAGAGGTTGAGGAGAACTGCTGCCACACACACACACACACACACTGAAATCAGTAAAGCATGCCAAATGGACAGATTATTAAAAGGTAATGATGGGATGCTAATAAGTCACTCGGGGGGGAATTTCACTTTTACCGTTAAAGAAACACACACACACACACCCACATACACACCCACCCACACACACACACACACGCACACACACTATCTCTCTCACACACAGATCACAAACTTTTATCACCATTTTTGTTATCTGTGACAATAAAGGAACGTATCGCACACATCCGAAACCTAACACACACCGCATTCATTTCCTTAATCACCACTAAAGTGTGTTCTGAGAGTGTTCCAGGAGCATAACGATGTAACGATGTCATCAGGTGTTCGTTGTTACCGCTACCTACACGGCGTGTTACGAGTTACAGTGTTGCAGGTGTTCATCCAGGTTAAATCGCAGGTAATGTTTACGTAGCGATAGCTCAGTATTTCCCAAACTTTCGCGTGTTTTCGGCGTAAAAGAAAGTGGGAGATGTAGCGGAATTTCGCACAGTGACCATCCCTAGCTACTAGTCAGCTACCAGAGTGTACGGACTAAAAATAATCAAGAACGATGCATTGTGGCGTATCCTGACGCAAAGCGGAGTTACTGTTACCATTTTTAAAAATAAATAAATAAAAGATTTAATTAGCTAGATTTAACGTCATGGAACATTCTTGTTCATGAATTTTTTATCACTTAATGTTAAAGTAGCTGTAAACATGTCACATGAAGAAGTCAAATAATGGCTTATCTCGTCGTCGTCGTCGTTTTACGGAAAAAATCAGACGTTACGGCTTTACCTCTGCCTCTTATGAAGCACTCACACTGGAGACTCCTTCCAAAAACAATGCTGGAGGAAAATTATTCACTACCTTCTGACCAATCAGAATAAGTCGCTCAGTTTTTTATGTGTCTAAATGACGCTTACGTGATGTGAATACAACCTGGTGGGGGTTTTTTTTGTTGTTGTTGTTGTTTTTACGACGTGCCATATACACTCTTAGAAAATTAAGGTTCCAATTAGAGCCAAAAAAGAGGTATTCAGTCTGTTGCCATAGGAAAACCCTTTTACGCTGCACAAACAACCTTGTTTTCTCTCAAGTTCTTCAGAGAACCATTCATTTACCGGTGCTTTAAACATCCCATGCATGGTTTGGTTTTTCGCAGAACTGCCACCAGAATCCGTGTGATCATAAGTGCTCTGAAGCAAACGTCAGACCCAAAGTCAGGTTCTTAAGCGTGACGCCTGCCGAGAGAACCTTTCCCAGTCCCGCAAAAGAAACCTCGCTTTAACCTGTTATGAGATGATAGTTTGAAGAAGCAATAATCCACTGCTCTGAAGAACCTTTTATTTTTGAAGAACCTTCATTATTTTGAAGAGTCTTTCTGAACATATGGCCTGGAGGGTGGAGTCATGTAGAAGAACGAGAAGAAGAAGGAGACGAAGAAGCTTACGTAACGTGCTGATAAGGAGCTTTATTTAGGCTGCCGTCCCATGAAAAGGAGGCATGACACGGTTTTTAAAAACCCCTGTACACTCCGCGATGAGATGGTAACTCTTAAACTTGACAAGGGTTTGATGAAAAATGCCTAGTGTACACTTAAAAGACACTTTCCCTTCCCTAAAGTAATTCCTTGAACTCTGTCTAGGTTATACTTTAAAGGTCAGAGGCATGAGGTATGTGTTTGTGTGTGTGTGTGCGTGAGTGCTTGTGTGTGAGTGTGGGTGGCTTGAAGTGACTGAGGGGTTTTCTCTGAGGGAAACACACATTAGTACTGCCTTTTGTTTTTCTTTCTGATCTCCCTCCCTCCTATTTACTGGAAAAGAATCATATACGTATGCCGTTATACTACATATCCCATGATGCATGTGAGATGCATGTGATTATACGAGAGCCAATCGTATATTATTGACTCTTCACAAGGTTTCTTGGAATAGAAACAGAGATCTGATACGGAGCACGACTACGTCAGACACACACACACACACGCACACACTAAATCAAGTCAAAGAACACAGAAGGAAGTCAGAGGAATTTCGGGGCTTTTCCATATACTCTCATTCCTTTTTAAACCCTGCCAGTTTCCTTGTCTCTCTCTCTCTCTCCCTCTTCCTCTCTTTCCTTTTTTGTTTTTCCTTAATGAAAAGTGTGAAGTTCCCCACCTTTTCAGAGTCCGTACTCCAGTCGTACATGTTACAAAATAAGTGGTCATGAAGTGCACATACACAGAATATAAAATGTTCTATTTCTAAATAAACAAATAAATAAATAAAAATAAATAAAAATTCTGCTTTCTGCTTTTCTTCCCCAAGCGGACGTCTGGAGTGTACACCGCAATGTAAGAAGGCACGAAAAGGACAGTTTTAGTTCTTTTAAAAAAAGAATAGGGAAATGGAATTTTCAAGAAACTGTGCATATTCACCCCCTTGAACTCTTCCACATTTCATAGTGGTGCAACCCAAAATCCAGGCTAACTTAACTGGGATCGCATGTCACGAATCTGCTCATCGCTCTGAAAACACCACTGCGAAGCACGGTGGTGGCGGCGTTATGTTCAGAGATACCCCTAGCCATTCGGTACTCTCCTTTCCAGGTCACTTATTTTTGGTTTTACTCAGAATCATGGTTGTGTCATATTGTTTTACGATGCATTTTCTAACCACTGATACTTTCCCCATACTTGGTGCAGTTTTTTTAGGTACAAATATGTCCAATAGTTTGTGGACACCTCACCGTTACAGCTTTCCACTAGATTCTTGAGCGTGTCGGTGGGGATTTGTGTTCGTTAGTGAAGACAGGCAGTGAGTCCTGGGGTGCAGCGGCATTCAGCGGGGTTGAGGTCAGTGGATCTGTGCAGGACGCTCTGGCAGATCAGGTATTCATGGAGCTCGCTTAGTGCACAGGAACAGGTTTGGGCATCTTAGTTCCAGTGAAGGGAAACTGTAACGCACATACAAAAGGCGTTCTATAGAATTGTGTACTTCCAGGTTTGTGGGGAAGAACCACAGATGGGTGTGAAGGTCAGCTGGCTGCAAAGTTTTGGCCGTATACCGTAGTCAAGAGAAGCAAACTCTGGTTTCTTCCAAGGATTTATTTGCACATTGCGAATATGTTTTGCAAAATATATTTAGTGTTTTCTTCCACTTCAGTATTATGGGTTATTTTGCGTGAAGCAAAAGTGTCCCAAGCGTCCATAGTGTTCGAGATCTCTGCCATGTCAGTCAACTATTCTGCTCCAGAGTACGCTTGTTAAAAGGTCAAGGATATTGTTCGCATGGTGTGGCGAGTTTGACGTTTCTGCTGCCCAGCTGCTTCACTCAGAAATCACCTACACAGCGTACACTAAAGTCATGTGACGTCATGCTCGTCTCTGATTGAAATCCAGAAACATGTTTTGATGATGTGAGATCAAGAGAAATTCAACGGAGGCTTTGCCACTGGAGTGGCTAAATATGAACAGCTAAGCAGCTTGGTAACAGCTAGAGTAGTACTACTCAATTTGCATAAAGGCTTCCAAAGGTCAAGGGCTGACCTGGTGGACTTAAGGATTGTACCATTTCTTATAACTTCGTTCATAAAAAATAAAAATAAATAGACTGAAATCCAATATGTGTACGTTCGTAACACACCGTATCTTATCTGGTGCTTTAATGCTAGTCAAACACGGCGAGAACTACCTCTAACTAAAAAAAGGGGGCGGGGGTAGTGGGGGTGGGGGGGGGGGGTTTTCCAACACGTGCTTTGAAATATAGACTCCACAAGTGAAGCGTAAAATAGCATAATAAAAATACACACAAAACGCCCTCGACGTAAACTGATCCACGATGACACGCAAGATATTAAAGAACATCACATTCAGAACGGGAAAATGCAAAGTTTTCACAATTTGGGTATCCCCCCCCCACACACACACTTTTTTCCACACCATTAGCCAGGTTATCTATCACAAGTCACATTTAGCTACTCCAGTAATAATCTCTCAGCGTAACGCTAAATGTTATTTTATTTCGTAGATGGTGTGTGAATTTTGAGTCAAAGAGACGGAGATATAGATGGCGATCCCTAGCTACTAGTTAGCTATGTAAAACATTTGGCGGAATGCTGTTATAGGAAAATAATCTGTTACCACCGAATAAAAGTAACAGTGCGGCTTGTCGTGTTCCCAACAAATCATAAAAATGTAAACTTATACAGTAGCTTTGTTACAAAGCTGAAACCGCTAACTTATCCAAACAAGCGTACTAAGATAAACCGGGGATTTGTTTTGCAGCTGCACTACTGTTAGAGCTGCTGTTAACGAAACGTCATGACCAATCAGAATGAAGATATTATTGAAGACGTCTAGCTAACCTATTTTATTCCAATGACGGTGAGTTTTTATTTTTCGTTGCAATGCTAGTCATTTTACGTAACGTCCAACTAACGCAAGCTGACTGACGTACATTTGTTTGCTACAATGTCAAATAAAAGTTACTCGGCTTGTTTAAATGACGGTCACGTGATCTTGACGTGACTTTTGGGGTTTAAAACAAACACAGCGCCGCATTTTTACGATTCTGACCGTGTAAGATTAACTAAAGACGATCTTGTGAGCGACAAATGAAACCGAAGCTTTGTCTCTGAGGTAGCGAAACATAAACAGCGAAATGCCTAGACAGTCAGTAACAGCTTGTGTGACTGAATTGTTTTAGAAAGACTTACAAATGTGAAAGTTTTTCTTATGAATTCATTCATATTCTATCTTTAGTGCCACTTTAATCGTTTAATCAAACATGGTGAGAAACTCCTTCTGTATGTGACGTGTACAAGAGTGCAGAAGAGAAAGTTTTTCCAGGGAATGACTCATGGAGTTTGTAGGATTTCTCTGAAGGCGCAGTGATTCCTAGACTCCAGTCCTCCTGCAAGAGGAGGGCTCTAAGGGGAATTCTTCATTCAGAGAATGAACTCATATGGAAAACACCGCTTACACTCTATTTAATGTGAAATCGAATTTTGGTAAATTTGGTAGATCTCAAACCGACATTAGGATTAGCATTTGTGTGAAGAAGCCCAGGACATTGGGCGAATCTTTGTCTGTGCAGTGACCCAGAACGTATCTAAGTTGCTTCTGTATGACGTGTCCGTTCGAAAATTTCCCACCTCTCAATTTGACTATGAATATTTTAGAGTAACTATTAGTGAAGTTTCGGGCCGACTCACTGCAGCTCAGGAACTGATTTTAAGTTATTATTTTCTCAAATGACTCATTTCTTTGTTCTTTTTTTTAAACCAAACATCATTCACACTCTGCTTTAACCTACAGGTGGTTATTGAAGGACGTGGGATTTTTTCCCCCAATTTTTTTTTTTACGACTCCATAAACCAGCACTGAGACCAAACCAAAACAAACCAAACATGTCCTAGCATTAATGCCGCTGAGTTAGTTAATTAGCCTGATCTAGGTGAATCTAAATCAGATAATTAAGTCTGTATTAAAATATGAACAAAAAGAACCTTGCTATTCTTTACACTGCATAAACGTTTAAACTGAGAAATATATGCTGCTTAAAATCGTTCATAGAGGCAATTCTACTTACTTTCAACAATTTTTCAAACAAATAAGATACTGTTCTTTTTTTCTTTTCTTTGAAAGCTCTTCACTGCCATCGTTAATTTTACAACCTTTTATCTCTAAAACTTTGTTTACCCGCATTACAGTAGGCAAGAGTTTTGCCTGGCATATTTTGTACACTTGATGTTTTCCTTCTAATAAAATAAATTAGTAAAAAAAAAAAATAAACCAATCAAATTAAATTGCACCTGCCGCTCATGTATTAAACATAAATTTGTGCCATTTAAAGCCATTTATAAAACCATTCACGTTGTGATTTACCTTAAATAGACCCCCTACATGACTGGTGGGGAAACGTTATAGAAAGAAAACTTTTTTTTTTTTGCTTAGTGTCACGATAAAAGATGTCGTCTTTGGTTGGGACGAGTATAATAATTCTCTCTCTGAAGGATCACAGATGCTATTTTTCTCTCGCTGTAGGATCCTCTCTCTCTCTCTCTCTCTCTCTCTCTCTCTCTCTCTCTCACTGAAGGATGGCAGACTCTCTGCAGGATAGGAGACCCTATGCTTCTCTCTCTGAAGGATCACAGATGCTCGTTCCTCTAAAGCATAGCCAGTGTTAGAGAATCTCTGTTCCAGGTTACAATCTCTGCTACAACTTGATGCTCAGCAGAAATCTGAAAGGAAAATAAATGGAAGATCCTGATCCTGAAGCAGGAAATGTAGACATACACAAAGTATTTGGTATTCTGACCAAGTTGTCTTCATTTCCAAAACTTCGGAAATGGCCAAGATAAGATACATACACTAACATACAGCCTTAAAACTCAAGTACAGCAAAGCCAATCTCCTGACTGCAATCTCATTGAAAACATGTGGAGGCTTTTGAAATTGCGAGTACATCAGAGGGACCCTCTTAACCTTGGGGTAAAATGGGTTAAAGATGATTGCAAAAAAAGTGTACACTGTAATTAATACAATAACAACAGCTTTGCAACAAAGCACTAATGTTGGTAATGTCGGTTTTTAAACATATCTTTGTTTAGCTTTATGAATACATACTTCTTCTTCATATTTTCAGATACAAAGTAAAGAAGCACATAGTTATGTGTGTAAATATGACGTATATTAAATAACAAAAAAACGAAAAAGTGCCTGAAAATATATTTCCGTTCACCGTGGCTTTAAATGTAAGAAAACGTAGCGTTTTTACACCGAGAAAACAACACGGTACTATCGGGTTATTATACGTATTAGATATCAAAGAAACATTAAAACGTCAAACGCAAAGAAATGCACCAGCAGCAATGCTGTTTTTAATGCATGTGTTCCAAATACTGATGACAAACACAGATTTTTTTTTTTTCTCGAGAAAGCATGGGTGTGGTGGTTTTAAAATAGTTAATAAACAGGAATTGGTGCTCTACTTGAGTTTTAAGTAATGGTTTTATTACTTGTATTCCGTTATCCTGATCATGGGTACATGGACATTTAGTTTACATGCCGGTATAGACAACTGTACCAACCTTGTAGATGTTTTCCTTCTAGTTAGCCAACTTTACTCAGCAGTTAACTTTACTCTAGTTAGCCAACTTTACTCGGCAGTTGTGTCATTCAAAAGATGAACAAATGTCAAAAAAAACTCTATGTACGTATATGAATATTCATAATCCAGTTTATTTTCCCCTTACAGTCATTTTACTCCAATATTACTCAGATTTAGGCAAATATCACTTTTTTGGGCTAAAACTAGACTGATTCCTTGAACTTACGTGTGTGTCTGTGTGTGTGTGGGTGTGTGTAAAATATCTGTTTAATATACACTATGTCATATTCACATGATCAGTCGATATCTTGGTGGGGACTATCCAAAAGTGACGTTCCCAAAGGATATGAATATCTGCCAGTTGTGACCTTGTGGGGACATTTTGTTTTGTTTGTTTGTTTGTACCCAGGTTAAGGTTGGGGTTAATTTAGATTCAATGTAGATATAGCATTAATTATCTGAATTAATAATAAAGCCAGTAGTAGGTCCTCAGAAGGACAGTAAGACAAGTCTGTGTGTGTGTGTGTGTGTGTGTGTGTGTTGTGTGTGCATTGTGTGTATGTGAAAGTATGAAAGTGAACGTGTGGGAGGCAAGAAGTGACCGAGGGGCTTTCTCTGAGCAGAACACATACCTGTTTTTCTCTTTTGTTTGCGCTCCACCTCCCGCCTCCACTTACCAGCAGAAACAATAAACATGCTTTTCTCTACATTTCCCAAGATGCACCACTATAGAGAAACAATCTCACATCCAATCACAGTACTGAATCTAAACTCAGGTTCTTTGGAACAGACACAGCGATTCGGTACACACCCACCCACACTCACCCACACACACGTCCACACATGTCCACACACACACACACACACGTGCTTATAATCTACACAGTATTCACACCAATGATATAAACATTTCAGTGGTGCTTGAAAGTTTGTGAACCCTTCCGACTTTTCTATATATCTGCATAAATATGACCTAAAACATCATCAGACTTTCATCAGAAGTCTTAAAAGTAGACAAAGAGAACCCAATTCAACAAATGAGACAAAAATATTACACCGTCATTTATTTATTGAGGAAAATAATCCAATATTACATATCTGTGGGTGGCAAAAGTATGTGAACGTCTAGGATTAGCAGTTTAATTGAAGGTGGAATTAGAGTCAGGTGTTTTCAATCAAAGGGATGGCAATCGGGTGTGAATGAGCGAGCGTCCTGTTTTATTTAAAGAACAGGGATCTATCAGAGTCTGATCTTCACTACACATGTTTGTGGAAGTGTATCATGGCACGAACAAAAGAGATTTCTAAGGACCTCAGAGAAAGAGTTGTTGAAGCTCATCAGGCTGGAAAAGGTTACAAAACCATCTCTAAAGAGTTTGGACTCCACCAATCCACCATCAGACAGAATGTGTACAAATGGAGGAAAGTTAAGACCAGTGTTACCTTCCCCAGGAGTTCACCCACAAAGATCACTCCAAGAGCAAGATGTGTAATAGTCAACGAGGTCACAAAGCAACTTCTAAGCAACTTTAGGCCTCTGTCACATTGACTAATGTTAATGTTGATGAGTCCACCATCAGGAGAACACTGAACAACAATGGTGTGCCTGGCAGGGTTGCAAGGAGAAAGCCACGGCTCTCCAAAAAGAACATTGCTGCCCTTCTGCACTTTGCTGACGATCACGTGGACAAGCCGGAAGGCTACTGGAAAGAAGTTTTGTGAAATACCATTTATTCTCTTCCGAAGTAAGGTGAGTAAGTGTTGTGTTAGTTTAATGGTGAACATAAAATACTATCTCTTTATATTCACTTTATATACACTCACCCACAAAACTCGTCTTTCCACCAGCACTTTGTCCTCCAAGTTGGTCTTTCTGGTTTGCCCCAATCCCCCCCCTTACCTCCGCCTCCACCTTCACCTCAAACTCCAATCTGATTGGTCATGAAGTGCTTGACATTGCATATGACTTTTCTGAAAAGTTGGAAGCACTCGAGTGTGATGAGGAAAAAAGCAGACATAAGTTTTAAGTTTTACTTCCCATTATGGAAGACACACACACACACACACCCACACACAAACCCGACACAATGCCGTCAGAAGGAGTAGTGGAAACCAGTACTGACGACAGCAGTGAGTAGAACGCTTTGGAAAAAAAAAAGAAAAAAAAGAGGACATCAGCTGTACATGTAAATTGCTTGTGAGGGTGTAGGAGTTGATATACTGTATATAAAATGTATTAGATATGAACGGTACGGTATATGGTATTTAAATGGACTAAATGTACTTTTTGGGCCAGTATTCTACACATAATAATCCATAATCCAAAATCCATTCCCTTGGCTAATGCAGTCCAAGTTCAGGTCAGGTGCATCCTGTTTGCTTGGATTATCTTGAGATGTCTCTAGAACTTGACTGGAGTCCAACTATGGCAAATACTATTCATTGGACATGATTTAGAAAGACACACATTTGTTGCAAAAATAGGAAGTTGGAGCTGGGAATGACCTAATTGTTGACCTCGACATAACTGTGATTAGTGATTTGTGTTTTCCTCCAAACAGGGAACTGTATAGTCGGTGTTATAGATTCAACAAGCAAACAATATTCTGTAGATTGACTGATCTAAAGCAAACACTTGTGTATATTTACACAACATAACTCTTTTAAAGGTAAGAAGTGCTACTTGGTTCACCGCTGACATGTTGATTTGTTCAGCTAAGCAGAATTTGGAGTGGAGAAGACCACCCAAGAGTTCCCGAGTAGGAATTCCTAGTCGAGGGGGTGTTTTTTTCCACGTCAGAGATCAGGAATTACAAGTTACGTCCTCTAGTTGAAAGCAGCTATAGATCTGAGCAATGGTATAAAACCACTTCTGAATCTTCGAATGTTCCCATGAGCAGAGTAGGCTATGTTGATTTGAAATGGAAGAAGTTTAGAACTCTTCCTAGTCCAGGCTGTCCAGCCAAACTCAGTAACCAGGCTAGAAGAACTTTAGTCAAGTCTCACAGAAGGCTCTCTTGAGTGAAATGCATACAGCAGGCACTGAAATTACTCAGAGAGTATGAGGGGAAAAAGATGAGGTTTTTTTGGGGTTTTTTTTTTTTTTTTTGGTTGAACTCCAAGTGTTAAGTCTTGTTAAAACCAGGTACTACTCAACAACTGGTTAATACCATCTTTATTGAAGCATGGTGGTGTCAGCATCGTGCTGTGGCTGTACTTTGCAGCAGCAGTACTGGTCAGAGTTGAAGGAAGGATGAATGCAGCCAAACACAGAAAGGTCCTTGAAGAAAACCTACTCCAGAGTACACAAGCTCAGACTGGAGTGAAGGTTCAACTTTCAGTATGACAATGACATGATGCCAAGACAATCTCTGAGTGTCCTTTAGTGGCCCAGCCAAAGCTTGAAGCCCTTAGTTCATCTGTGGAGAGATCTGAAGATAGCACATGCTCCCTATCTCCCTATCTGATCTGATTGAGCTTGAGAGGAAGAATGGCAGGAAGAATGGGAGAAACTGCCCGAATGATTGAAAACTTGTTGTGAGCTTCAAATAATAACCTATAAATCGTATGCTACTATTTCCACACTGTTTCCATCAATGAAAGCAGTACATCTCTCTACCTCATAAATCTCAACCCCCCATCCCGAACTTTTACACATTTGGAGGTTTTTATATTCCATTCATGGTTGACAAATGTAAAATTGTCAAATAAAATGTTTTTAAAAAATCTTCTGTACAATATTGTTACCCTTCTAAGCACACACACCTGTGTGTGTGAATGTGTTACCCAGAAGAGTGGGAGTAAAACATTCAAACATAATATTCTTTTTTTTTTATACCTCAAACTTTAAGTTTTGCAGATGAATTACACCAAACTTGAGTTCACAAACTGACCATCTTACCGAAATCCAGCCTTATAAACTAGAAATGTCAGAAGTCGACATCGTACGCATTGCACCAAGTAACTGACATGATTTTGGCACAAATGGAACCTGGTGTTAAACATCAAGTTTGTTGAAAGTGTTTCGAATCCTGTATTACATTCATGCCATTCAAAAAAACCACAGAGGCCCATTTTTTTCAGCCCATAAATGAGCTCCGCCCCCATTCAGAATGGAGCTGCTCAGCTCTGCCCCTAAGGCTTATGAAGTAAATATACAGTATAGCTTTTAGTCTTTACCTTACTTTTAGTGGCACGTTGTTTCTGAGATAGTAATGTGCTGCCCTCTGGTGTCTGAGTGAGGAAACACAGCACAGTAGAGCGCATACACACACAATTTATTACTGCACTACATAGCCCTTTTGCATCATGTCATGTTTGTGCGTGTGTGTGTGTGTGTGTGTGTGTGAGAGAGAGAGAGAGAGAGAGAGAGAGAGAGAGAGAGAGCAACATATTCAATAAAAGTCCCTCAGTAGTTTATCAGTAGTATTAACATTGTAGAATTCTGTGTGTGTGTGTGTGTGTGTGTGTGTGTGTGTGTGTGTGTTGTTCACAGTGTGGGGTCTAGAATTCAGAAACTGCTATATGGATATTTTCTGTTCTGTGATATGTATAACAATAATGTCCTGTGCATTGTGTGTGTGTGTGTGTGTGTGTGTGTGTGTGTGTCAGCAGTGTGTGCTCTGTATTTTACTGTTTCCTCTGTTGGTCTGTTTACTGACACACACTGCACAGCCACGCGCTCTTTCACTGCTTGTGTGCAGGTGAGCACGTGTGTGAGTGTGGGTGCGCCGCAGCGCCGCCGCCGCCAGGTCGGAGTGTGACGATGTGCTGTCAATGAGTCTCGGGCCGAGCGCAAGCGGCCGGACCGGTAGTGCAAGCCGCAGTCGTTTCCAGAAGCGTGAGGTGGGGTGTTGGGATTGTGCACCATGCCAGTGCACGCAGATGGCACACCGACGCAGTTCGGCGAGCTCGCGACAGCATGGTGCCCTGAGTGCTCGTCGCCACCGCACCGTGATGAGCGGAGTACCACACGTGCCATGCAGGTACACACACAGCCCGCACTCCAGCTTCTGCATGCTCTTGTCACACACACATGCTCCACTGAGCACCACCACGAGCCGCCGACTCGCCTGCATACACCTCAGGACTGACTCGGCCAGGTCTGATAGAAACACACACACACACAGAACACTAACATTACACATAAATTAAGTGGCCATTTAATCAGATACAGTTATGCGTTTCCATATAATCATCCTTTATCCTTCATCAGTCTCAGGTTCTCACCCCTGCTGGCTGGAGTTACTTGCTTGCTGGACTCTTTTTAAACCGACCATTAACAGTGAGGTCTTTAAAAATCCCAGCAGTGCTACTGTGTCGGATACAGTCGTACAATGGTGACACAAACTACCAGGCCACTGTCACTGTTCTGCTGAAAATAAGGTGTATGGAATAAGCAAGGAACTTGGATTCCACAGCCTATCCTGGGAAAACTGGGCATCAGGTGGAAATACACCCCAGATGGGACATCAGGCCATTGCAGGGCATCATGCACACACACACACACACATTAATTCTCACTTAAGGGCAATTAATTTTAGCCAATCCACCAACTGGCATGTTTTGGGGAAGTGGGAGGAACCCACATGGACACAGGGAGAAGTAGCAGATAGTAACTCAAACTCAGGATTGAACCATGAACAAAATTCATTCATAATCTCTGCTCATAGTGAGGTTTGAGTGCTGGATCCATCAGCAAATAAAGATCAGCAGTTTCTGTAAGATTTTCATCTCGGTTTCATTCAAATGTTTTACACGTGTCTATTTGTTTTTCGGTTGAATTTCGCTATAAGGTTTCTAGATCACATTAAAGGTGGAAAAAGATCTGACACGATTTGTCTTGATGTAATTTTGTACATAAGAAAAAACCTGCCATTTTAACAGGGGCTTGTATACTTTTTATATCTACTATATATTAACCTAACTGCTTCTAAAGATCTTGATGGATACCCTAATAGTCAGTTAACTAGCAGGCTAAGGTGTGCATAATCATTCCAAGCTTATCTTGGCCATTTCCGATGTTTTGGAAATGAAGACAAATTGGTCAGAATACCAAATACTTTGTGTATGTCTACATTTCCTGCTTCAGGATCAGGATCTTCCATTTATTTTCCTTTCAGATTTCTGCTGAGCATCAAGTTGTAGCAGAGATTGTAACCTGGAATAGAGATTCTCTAACACTGGCTATGCTTTAGAGGAACGAGCATCTGTGATCCTTCAGAGAGAGAAGCATAGGGTCTCCTATCCTGCAGAGAGTCTGCCATCCTTCAGTGAGAGAGAGAGAGAGAGAGAGAGAGAGAGAGAGAGAGAGAGAGAAGATCCTACAGCAAGAGAAAAATAGCACCTGTTATCCTTTAGTGCGAGTCTGCGATCTTTCATAGAGAGTCTGAGATCCTTCAGAATTAGAGAGTCTGTGATCTTTCAGAGTGAGAAAAATAGCATCTGTGATACATCAGAGAGATAGAGAGAGCACGAGAGAGAGAGAGAGAGAGAGAGAGAGAGAGAGAGAGAGAGAATGTGTGTCTATGATCCGTCAGAGAGAAAAACAGTATCTATAATCCTTTACTGAGAGTCTGGAATTTTTCATTTTTCAGACAGAGAGAGACATTTTTCAGACAGATCTGTGATCCTTAGAGAGAGAAAAACAGCATCTTCAGTCCTTCAGAGATAGTCTATGATCCTTCAGGGAGAGAAATATAGCATCTGTGATCCTTTAGTGAGAGAGGCTGGAATTTTTCAGAGAGAGAGAGAGAGAGAGAGAGAGAGAGAGAGAGAGAGAGAGGGAGCATCTGTGATCCTTTAGTGAGAAAGTCTGCAATACCTTAGAGAGACAAAGCATCTATGATCCTTCAGAGAGAGAGTGAGAGAGAGCATCTGCAATCCTTTAGATGACAGAGTGTCTGCAATTCTTTAGAGAAGTAGAGAGAGAGACCATCTGCAAACCGAGAAGGAGAGAGTCTGCAATTCTTCATAGAGATAGAGAGAGAGCATCTTTGATCCTTCAGAGAGAGTGAGAGAGCATCTGCAATCCTTTAGAGAAGGAGAGAGAGAGTCTGCAATTCTTGATAGAGATAGAGAGCATCTGTGATCCTTCAGAGAGAATGAGAGAGCATCTGCAATCCTTTAGAGAAGGAGATAGTCTGCAATCCTTCAGAGAGATAGAGATAGAGCATCTGCGATCCTTCAGAGAGAACAACGGGAGGCTGCAATAGGGAGGAAAGGCTCCAAACTTTGAGAGAAAGGAAAGCTAAATAGGTTTGCTAGCTAACAAATGAAATTACTCCATGTTTTGTTCACTAGCATTTGTTTTACTAGCATCCCATTCTCTTTAGAACATTAGCATATTCCTATATTGGATATGTCCCATCTGATCGGTTGCCCTGACGAGCTGAACGTGAGTTACATATCGATCTGTAATGAGTGTGAATGATGTGCATGACTCTGTTGAATATGAACATGATTTTTATTCATTTGAATAACAACACAGTTGAAATGACATCACATGATTGATGACTTAATGACAAAAACAAAGCAATATAAAATGGCTGAATGGCATGAATACTGTACATACCCACACACACAATGAAATGCTTAACAACAACATACCTTTAGATACCTGAAGACTAACATGCGAAAAATGGGATGTGTAAAATTTATACTGTTCATTAACCAAAAGGATGGCTGTATCCTTTATTATAAATTTATTTAATACTTTTGTATAGAGTGACATTAGCTAACTAGCAAATCAGTTAACTGTCAGATACCCCTCAATGTAATACTACCACATACACACACGACAGTAATGACGATGATGATTATGTTTGGTGTAACTTGTCTGTGTGTTCCGTTGTTGTTGTATTGTTGTGCGAGTGTGTGTTCGGCGTATGTAGCGATTCCAGAATTAGCATCGTACTCTCTGATTTCTGGTCATTGTCGGTATGCGATGTATCTTGTGTACATTTAGTCGTGTGTGTCGGTGTGCGGACAGGCAGCTGCAGACGCAGTTTCTTCCAGAAGTGAGAGGTGAGCGAGGCAGACTTGTCTCCCTCCCATCGGACGAGCGCTAGAGCGATACGTGCTCGGCGCAGCTCTTTCACGCACTTGTGCATGTTCCGTTTGTGACTCCCGTCGCTTGTCGCACGAGTCGGTTTAAACTGGACCAGCACCAGCCTCACGCTGCCTCCCCGCAGCATGGCGGACACACCCGCCCGAACCTCCAGGAGAGCCTGGGCATCCCGAAACGCACTGCATGCACTCAGTATGACCAGCAAACGCCGACTACGGCTGACGAATTGCAGAGTCTCCTCGGTTACGGCTACACACACACACGCACACGATATTGCAGAGATAAATATGATAACGGCAAACTCATTAAACACACTTTCTCATGCAAGTTTGTGTACTGAAGGTTGTGTACTCACTTCCACCTGGCAGACTGTCTCTGTCGAATATACACACTGTGTAGCCAAACTCCGCCTCCAGCACGTGCCTCAGCGTTGCCATGACAAACTCCTCCTCCTCAGTGTTGCGTGCGTACGAGATGTACACATCGTACTCCTTATCATCTACACACACACACACACACACACACACGCAAAATCTTACAGTGTACCATAAGGTATGAAGTGAGTAGGGAATTTGGTTCAGAAAACATCCACAGTAGAATCTCAACAACTGTTCCATGTATCACTGATTCTGCTGTGTGTGTGTGTGTGTGTGTGTGTGTGTTACCGGTGTCTCTCTCGTCCGTGCCGAACCAGGAGCGATAGAGAAGGTGGACCTCGAGCCAGAACACGCGATACAACACAAAGAGCAACAACGCGAGAACCAGAGTCACACCGAGACCACAGCCGAGCTCTACAGACGGAATGTACACTACACACACACACACACACACACACACACACACATTTTTAAAAAGTGGCATGTCGATAAATCCAGCTCACAATTATTACATAATGAACATAAAATGTCATGTTATACGTGTTTGTTTTTAAATGTTGACAGAACATGGGACTGAAACATTGTGACCTGGCATATGAGGACCTGAACGTCCCATTCCAGATTTAGTCCCCTTTTTTGCTGTTATAATGCGCTCCACTCTCTCTTCTGGGAAGGCTTTCTACTAGATTTTTGGGCGTGGCTGTGGAGGTCTGTGGTGGTCATTCGGCTACAAGAGCGTTAATGAGGTTGATATGGTGAGGAGACTCCAGTTACAGTTCATCCCAAAGGTGATGAATCAATAGGGTTGAGGTCAGGGATCTGTGCAGGACACTCGAGATCTTCCACCTTCTTCCAACCACTTTGTGTCCCCACTGGAACATGTTTGGGCCTCTTAGTTCTTAGGGGAATTGTAACGCCAGAGCGTACAGAGATGTTCAACAGTATACTATAGTTGTTAACTTCTAACAGTTTGGGGAGGAACCACATACAGGTCTTTATGGTCAGGTGTCCACATACTTTATGCCACATAATGTACTTGGGTATAGTAGGGCTTGCTTGGCAGTGGAAAAAGCAACAACATGGAGGATTATGGGTAATTTGCTGAGCTGTGCTACACCGTCCAGTGGAAAAGCGCTAAAGGATTTTGGGAAAATAAGGAGCTTTTTATTGGGGAACTTTGGGAGATTGGGGAATATGTGTGTGTGTGTGTGTGTGTGTGTGTGTTTACCCTCCTCCTTCAGCGTGGCGGCTCTACTGTCGAATCCTTTGCTGTTCTGAACAGAGCAGCGAAACTCTTTGTGCAGATCTTCTTCTTTAAACGGTGACACGGTCAACACTCTCTCCACATTACGGTCACCATAATCATCTAGCAGCACCCTGCACACACGCACACACACACACACACACACCTCAGTTTTTGCTTGGTAATTCTGTGTGCTTGCGTGTGTGTGTGTGTGTGTGTGTGTACTTGGCTGCAGATGAGGTGTATCGAGGCTCAGAGAGTTCCTCCAGCGTCTTGTTGTTGACACTCCACCACAGCTGCAGCTCCTCATCATCAAGGTACGGTAGGAACACGCGGCAGGAAAACTTTGCGTTCTTGCCTGTAGGGTTACCACAGAAACGCACCCCTTAGCAAACTGCACCAACAGGTGGAGTCATCACGCTTTTGCTAGCTTCCGTCAATCATTAATGGCACTGCCATATTGGAAAGTATAGCATTTCAATGGTATCACTGATCGCGAGCACGAGGATGGACAATTCCCGAACGAGGCTGAGAGTGACCAATCAAAGCTATACGAATATGCATCTTATTCCCGCCCCCTATTAATACATGAAAGATTTATTTAGCACATTGTCCTGTTGGGGTCAAGATTGCCTACATAGAGGGACCATGATTGAGACTCACCCACACTGACAGTGTAAAGCTCATCATCAGCTGGATTCAATATCTTTGGCTCTTTGGGCCCAATGTTTGCTGTTCTCACACACACACACACACACAAAGAAAAAGAGAGAGACACACATAAGTATCGTTCTGTTTTAGCATTAGAGAGTTAGCATACCTAGGCTGAGTGCAGTACAGTACAGTGTAAAACATCAGATAAGTTGTTTAAGACAGACAGGAAGATGAATGATTGCAGCATTTATATTAGTGTATTTGAGTGTGTGTGTATTGAGTCATACACACGGCTCTGAGGGTGATGGTATGCGTGTAGTTGAGTGTGTGTCCATTGCTCTGGTAGGTGATGACGCAGGTGTAAGGGCCGGCGTAAAAAACGAACATCTGATTGATCATCAGCTCGCCACCGTGCATTTCCCTGAAGCCGCCATCAAAGTCAATGTCACTCTTACAGTTCTACACACACACACACACACACACACACACACACAGACAGAGAGACACACAGCGTTGTCATAGTAATAAAGTCCTGACCTTAAAAATGATATCACCACATTATCACAATACTGGTACTGATACGATGGTAAATAGTGAAACCCTTAATCTCTTAATCTCTGCACTAAACACCACGGTATCACACTAAACACTACCACACTAAACACTACAGTACCGCACTAAACACCATGGTATAGCACTAAACACTACCGCACTGAACACCATGGTATCGCACTAAACACTACCGCACTAAACACTACGGTATCACATTAAACACTACAGTACCGCACTAAACACCACAGTATAGCATTAAACATTACCGTACTAAACCCCACGGTATCACACTAAACACCATGGTATCGCACTAAACACTACAGTATCGAACTAAACACTACCGCACTAAACACCACGGTATCGCACTAATCATCACAGTATCGCACTAAACACTACCGCACTAAACACTACCGCACTAAACACCATGGTATCGCACACTAAACACTACCGCACTAAACACCACGGTATTGCACTAAACACCACGGTATCGCACTAAACACCACGGTATCGCACTAAACACTACCGCACTAAACACCACGGTATCGCACTAAACACTACGGTATCACACTAAACACCATGGTATCGCACTAAACACTACAGTATCGAACTAAACACTACCGCACTAAACACCATGGTATCGCACACTAAACACTACCGCACTAAACATCACGGTATCGCACTAAACACTACCGCACTAAACACCATGGTATCGCACATTAAACACTACTGTACTAAACACCACGGTATCGCACTAAACATCACGGTATCGCATTAAACATCATGGTATCGCACTAAACACTACCGCACTAAACACCATGGTATCGCACACTAAACACTACCGCGCCAACCACCACTTTATTGCACTAAACACCACTGCACTAAACACCATGGTATCACACTAAACACCACGGTATCGCACTAAACACTACCGCACTAAACACCACGGTATCGCACTAAACACCACGGTATTGCACACTAAACACCACCGCACTAAACACCACGGTATCACACTAAACACCACGGTATCGCACTAAACACCACGGTATCGCACTAACACCACTTTATTGCACTAAACACTACTGCACTAAACACCATGGTATCGCACTAAAGACTACTGCACTAAACACCATGGTATCGCACTAAAGACTACCGCACTAAACACCACGGTATCACACTAAACACCACGGTATCGCACTAAACACCACGGTATCGCACTAAACACTACTGCACTAAACACCACGGTATCGCACTAAACACTACTGCACTAAACACCATGGTATCGCACTAAACACTACCGCACTAAACACCACGGTATCGCACTAAAGACTACCGCACTAAACACAACGGTATAGCACTAAACACTACTGCACTAAACACTATCGCACTAAACATCACGGTATCGCACTAAACATCACGGTATCGCACTAAACACTACCGCACTAAACACCACGGTATCGCACTAAACATTACCGCACTAAACACCACGGTATCGCACTAAACACCACGGTATTGCACACTAAACACCACCGCACTAAACACCACGGTATCACACTAAACACCACGGTATCGCACTAAACACCACCGCACTAAACACCACGGTATCGCACTAAACACCATGGTATTGCACTAAACACCACGGTATCGCACTAAACACCACTTTATTGCACTAAACACTACTGCACTAAACACCATGGTATCGCACTAAACACTACTGCACTAAACACTATGGTATCGCACTAAAGACTACCACACTAAACACAACGGTATAGCACTAAAGACTACCGCACTAAACACAACGGTATAGCACTAAAGACTACCGCACTAAACACCACAGTATCGCACTAAACACCACGGTATTGCACTAAACACTACCGCACTAAACAGCACAGTATCGCACTAAACACCATGGTATCGCACTAAACACTACAGTACCGCACTAAACACTACTGCACTAAACACCACGGTATCGCACTAAACACTACCGCACTAAACACCATGGTATCTCACTAAAGACTATCGCACTAAACACAACGGTATAGCACTAAACACCACGGTATCGCACGGTATCGCACTAAGCACTACAGCTAAACACCACAGTACCGCACTAAACACTACAGTACCGCACTAAACACTACAGCTAAACACCACAGTACCGCACTAGACACTACTGCACTAAATACTACAGTACTGCACTAAACACCACAGTCCTGCACTAAACACTACAGTACTGCATTAAACACTACAGTACCTTACTAAACACTACTGCACTAAACACTACAGTACTGCACTAAACACTACTGCATTAAATACTACAGTACAGCACTAAACACTACAGTATCATACTGTTGCTAGTAATTTGCCACTGCGATACTTTTTTGTATTGTATCCTGTACAACACACACACACACAAACTCACATGGTACCAGATGAGGTTGTACGTCTTGTTTGGCAGGTGCTGCACATTGGGACAGCGTAGTGTGTAGTTGCTCTGCAGTGGGACGGTGACATTACGGTGCAGTGTGTCGTCACAGTCACCCTTACGCTGAACCACGTCCAATCTCACACCGATCTTCACACACGATGACATGTTCCTGCACACACACGGACTACAGCATTATTATTTACGTTTATTAGTACGTGTGTACGCTTCTTCATCAGTTACGCCCATCTGTTAGCGTGTTTATGGTAGCCATGTTGTTCTGTAACATACAAATAAAGACTGTCAAGTTAGATATTTGTTACTAGGTGTGTGTGTGTGTGTACACCTGAGAATGCAGATGTACTCTCCTTTGTCCTGCATGCTGACCGGCTGTATCCACAGAGCATCTCTGTGTTTGACGAACGTCGGGAGGCTCAGGTCAACCGGCTCCTCCAGCTCGTGTGTGTGTCGGTACCAGAGCAGTGTGTGTCCCGTGCTCTGGATCTGAGCGTAGTTATACAACTTTGGGTGTGAGAAGAGTGGGCAGCGTATTCTCCCCGCTTCACCCTCATACACTCTCACCGTTTCCCTTTCATACACACCCCAGTTCACACATTGTGGCCCTGAAACACACACACACACACACACACATCAGGCTTGTGTGTGATGAGTGCTGGAAGCAGAGTGTACAGAATGAGCAATACCTACACCAAAATCAATACCACACTCTCATCCCTGACCTGGACATTTATTTGCACGCACACACACACACACACACACATGCACACACACACACGCACACATTAAATCAATATTTAAGCTATATAGGAAGTACTGAAAACTATTACAAAGTCCAAAATCAATTACAGTAATGTAAATTCACACACACACACACACACACACACACACACACATACACGTATATTGCTGCCTTGGTTTATCCTGGTATAGTGTGCATGCTAACGTCACCCCACATAATATAACTGATTTACAATTCTGCGTCAGGACAGAATATACGACACACACTCAGTATCCCTCTTCCCGCACGCGCGCACACACACACACACACACACACACACAAAGATCATCTGTGTTTCAGATGAACCACACTGCAATGCCGTATTCCGTTCCCCGGTCTGTTCGCTACACGCTGCACTATTTAGTGAGTGCGACATTTATTCAATTTTTTTAAAATTTTTTTTTACATTGTGTATAATCCTGCTACATAACCTCCATTTTATTCAATGCAAGTGAATATAAAAATCAGATAATGGTTCATTCTAAACTCTCACACTTTTACTCAAAAGCTAACTGAAAGCTATTCTCTGAAAGGTGTGAAGCCTTGTGTAAGAGTACACCACTTCCTGTTGTGGCGAATAGCCATAATCCCAGAAAAAGCAGTAAGTAAGTAAGTAAGTAAGTAATGTTATTTAGACTGCTCGAGTGTGCATATACTGTAATGTGAAAAACATTTGAATTTGTGTACAGTGGACGTTCTAGTGTAGTATAGGCATGGTATACACACGTACACCACGGAGCATTGATGATAACAGGTTTATGACCAACACTGACACACAAACGTTGACGCTGCTAAACCGGGTTGTTCCCTATCCTTATTATAGGGGAGTCTAAAATCAGACTAAAGGCAGGGGTGGACAATTCACTAGCCCTTGCATCTGGGACAAACAGATTCTTTATTATACCCTTCTCTTTATTGACTTTTAGTAATACAAAAGTTTTCACTTGTATATTTAAAAGTTAATGCACTTCATGGTGGCAAGATGCACCTTGATGCTGTAATTAACCACCTGGCTGACGGTAGAACAGTTTTGTACGCAGACGATCTTCTTGTACATGTCTCTGACCACGGGGTGGCGCAGCAAGGTCGTGTTGCCGCGTCAGAGCACAGGGTCCCAGGTTGGAACCGTTAGTGTCTTTGTCCTCCTCGTGTCAGTGGAGCTTTCCGCCGGATCCCCCCGGCTTCTGATAAACATTGCTTTTTTATGCTAAATTCCCCCTAGGCTCGAATGAGTGTGTGAATGTGTGTGGAATTCAATCCCATCCTACAACATGCCTAGAGCTTCTTGGATAGGATCCGGATGCGTTGATAAAAATAAATAAATAAATAAATAACACTTTCTGAAGAAGAATGAGTGAAGGTGGTCTACTAAGCCAATACTGTCGGTTTGCAGAATCAATTCCAATCGTTTTCAGTCTATCTATCTTTACATTTCCTAAGCAGATAAAATTGTGGCACCTTTTATTCGGAAAAAAGAATTACCCATGATTCAGCAGCCAAAAAGGTGTAAAGGTACAGACTTGCCCCATTTCCCAGTCATACTACTGGACAACCAGTAACCAAAAGTATCCTACTGTACCTGTTAGGGCTCAAATATCCAATCAGATAGCTGCAGTCCCTCTTCCTTATCTGCTCTGCTTTGTTCTCCTCTACCACTGATAATACTCCCCGACTGTCAAAACCCAATCGTCCACTCATAGTTTAAGAAACACTTTGGCTTGTCCTGTATGTCCGAGCTTATGCCAGTAGTCTTTATCCGTTTGTTCAGCAGCATTAGCAGATTGTTCTTTTGAAAGAATGGCCATTACAAATATCAAAAGCACTTTAGAAAGATGAGGTCCACCGATCTTATCGCATCTATTGGACCGCAGTTACGCCTAATTTTATTAAACTTCAAGAACCCCCATTGCTCTATTCTTGGCCATAGGACAAGAAGGGACATTAAGCAAATTCTTACATTTGAGGAAAAATTTACACGAGGTTCAAAGCAACCTTGGGCAGAGTCATAGTGTTACACCCACCTCATAGCAGTCTGATCTTCAAGTTCCAGGGGTTTCTACCATTGCTGGTACAGCAACTGCTCCATCCAAGAAGACCACAGCCCCCTGCAGGGGATGGTATGTTAACTAGAACCAACCACAAGAACAATCCTTCCTTCCCAGCAGGTCAGTTATATCAGGCTGACCCGAGAAAATTTGGTTGAAGTTCTGCTTAACGTACCACCCTCTGCAGGGTGTTGTGGTCTTGGATGGAGCAGTTGCCATACAAAAGTCTAGAACATCCTTTGAATTGGAGTAGATACCTCGAACCTCCAGAATTGTCTGAGGCGGTAAAACTGTTGCCTTGCTTTAAATTGCTTTTCTGAGCTCAGAAAATTATCAAGGACGCTTCCTACCCCAGGCACGGTCTGTTCAGGCTGCTGAGGTCAGGCAAATGCTTCTGCAGCCACATGGCTAAACAGAAAGGCTCAGAAGGAGGTTCTAGCCACAGGCCATCGGGATCTTGAAGTCCCATACGTCACGCAAGTCACTTTAGGGCACCTCATTTTAGTCTGCCCCCATCTGCAAACACACACATCCACTTGATTTCTCTCAGGCTTTGCACTAAGTGCATTGCACACCACGGTATATTGCACGTGGCTGTTTATTCCACTTCCGATGCGTGTTCCTGATACTGAAAAGATCATGTGTCAGCTAGTACACAACGTTCCACAAATCATCCCGATCACATCATGTGTGTAGCGCAGCAGGTGGTGGGATTCATCACAAGTATCACACACTATAGTTACAGCATCATGGCATACTGAAGTGCATTAAGATTAAACAAACATACCAAAAAAAAAGCTTTTGTTCTGCAGATAAGGAGCAGTATTTATTAAACCTACTTTCCCGCTGAAAATCTAATACCCCTGACAAAAAAAAATCTGCTTACATAACGTTTTAGCAACTTTACCTTAATAACCTTTTAACCATCGACTGCTAACTATACCTCCATGCCTTTCATATCAGATCATATCGAACTCCTAAACTCATTGCTGTGAGAAAATTTTGACCTTTGAACTCGTGAATAACAATCGACTGGTCCATTAACGTGGAATGATACGACTATTTATTAACATTAGTACTGAATAAGAGTTTGTGGTTTGGAACATGTCCACGCTGGAAAAGTGATGATATATGTTTAGCCTTTGTAGTGAATATGAAGTGTGGTTTGGGACACATCCACGGTGGAATAATGATGGCAGTTATTCAGCCTTTCTACTGAATAGGAAATGTGGTTTGGGGACACCTCCAGAATGAAATAAATGATGGTATTCATTAGCGGTGTAATGATGCGTTGTTACACGACGCAAGACAATTACACGATGTGCGTCATGGGAATGTGCGACTCACATTGTGTATATTAATTATGCATTGGCCGATAGCACCAGATCGCAATGACCAACAAGGATTATTAGTTATACGGTTACACAACCACATTATAACAGTTAGAAAGAGCTCTTCGGTAGCTTTGAAACGACACCACCCTGGTGCCTCTGTGATCTACCGTGCCCGATAAAGAGGCTGCAGAAGCCGGGCATTTTAGCCGACTTTGGAGCTCTATTTTCAGTTAAAATGATGCCTTAGGTGCTGCTACAGAGCTTAATACGTTTCAATCCATCACTGTCCCATGGGACTTTGCTTATACAGCCAAATTTCTTGGAGAATTTATACATGTATTTATTTTTAAGATACTGTAGTACATTTTGTTTACAATATTAAAACTGTTTGTAGCAACTTTTAACTTATTTAGTGTTTCATAGACCAAAGATGCACATTAGTTCAAAAATAATCAAATAAAATAAAAATTTAAAAGAAGTCTTTTCAGTCCAAATATTTCTTCATTCAAATTTTGTTAAAAATATTCTGAGAACTGAATCATGAATCTTGAAGCCAGTACCGTGAATCGATTTGTATCGTAACTGTAGTGTATCGTTACAGCCCTAGCATTTATTTAACCTGTGTGCTGAATAAGAATTTGTAGTTTTGGACACATCCAGAATGGAGTAATGATGGTATTTATTTAGCCTTTGTAGTGATTACACTATGAGGTTTGGGACACATCCAGAGTGTAAATGTGGTGGTATTTATTTAGCCTTTGTAGTGATTAGAAGGTGCGGTTTGGAACACACCCAGAATAGAATAATGATGGCTTTAATTAGTATTTGTAGTGAATAGAGAGTCGATCTGAGACCTTACTGAAACATTTTTGCGAGTATTCTAGACTTAAAGATGGAGAGAGGGAGGAGCCACATTTATCAAATTATCACATTTACTTATCAAAGCTCTTACCTGATTGGCTAGTGGGCAGGGCTCCTAACAGGGTGGCATGAACCACCCACATCAAGCAGAGGAATAGGAGAGCTGAGACGAACATCCTGAAGAGAAAGAGAGAGAGAGATAACATTAGAGGGACAGGGTTCATTGAGGTATGGATGATTTAATAAGAAAGACAGGGATCTCTCTCTTTCTGTGTGTGTGTGTGTGTGTGTGTGTGTGTGTGTGTGTGTGCCAGACAGTAATGGAAGATCCACTGAGAGGATGAGAGCAATGGGTCCCCTGTGTCGCCATGGCAGCATCCATCATCCCCCCCCCCCACACACACACGCATGCACGCACACAGAGGTGGTCAGTAAGTAAAGGATGTAGCAAATGAGGAAGTGATGGGGAAAGTGATGATGGAGGGAATGAGAAAGTAAGGAAATGATAAAAGGAGTAAAGGTGAATGGAATAATGATGAGGAAGTGAGGATGAAGGGAGCGAGCGAAGATGAAAGGAAGAAGTGAAGGGGACACACACACACACACACACACACACACACACACACACTCCTCCATAATGGTGTGCTATAATTTCACTGAAAAGCATTATGGGAAATCTGGAATGCCAATTATGCAAAAGCTACAAGACATTTAATTGATTCGAGTCAGACTGAAGCACTTAGGAGGCCACTTGTTTGTGGCACACACACACACACACACACTGATTAATCAAATTCTGTGCCTGATCAATAAGCTGCTCAATCTGAAAGGCAATTACACAGTGCGTACTAAACAGACACCCACACCCACACACACACACCACAACTCTAAACGTATACGACACTCATTACACCCGGTATTTAAGGAATAGAGAATCCATTCAAGATTCTTTTAGTAATTACAATAAACTGACAGGGTTGTTTATGTTGTTTTTTTTTTTTTTTAAACGTGGTGGTGGTAGCTTTACATTCAAACAGGTTCAAGTGGAAGCATGACTTTTTTCTGTGCCTCCGATTTCTTCCTTCCGGCTACACACTGAAAATGAAGTGGTCTCTCCGTTTATATTTGGATGAGGAAAAACAGATGACAAAAATCAAGCGTTAAACAAATTTGCTTGAATTATTTCTTATTTATCTGCCAAGTGCTGTTTAAATGGTCTGGGTATGGAAGCGTGCGATGTATTTCACAATCTCGTACATTACCTTCAGTCACAGTAAACACTAAATACGAGATAAATAGGCTACCGGATATATGCATCGATTTCCATTTGTTATAGCAGCCGTATTACTTTAAAAACATACAGATTTATTTACTTATTGTGTTCCATGCTAATATGGGGGAAAATAATCAGTGACGGGGTTGTGTGACGCGACCCACATCTCAGTGTGCTATTCCTCTTATATCACAGCAGTTACAATTTTTAATTCGCTTACAAATGACACGTCATACTTTTTTTTTTATCCATTTACGGTTACATTTAATGTCGTGGAACGTCCTCAGAAGTTCGAAACAGCCTTCTTCAGAAGACGATAAAAGAAATTTTTTTTAAAAGACACAGCTAGTCAACTTCTCTGTCCTGAGGAATTACCGACGCTGGTACTGGAGACTCCTTACACAAATTTTATTTTAAATAAACTCTTTTATTTTTTAAAGATCTCCTTCCAGAAAACTTCACCATATTTATGAGTATACCTTTTCTTTTGTCGAATAACAAACACGTGCTTTAGTTAAATATTAGGGAACATTGCAGATTGTACTGACATATGTGTGCGAGCACGCACACACATACGCACACACGTACGCACACACGTACGCACACACGTACGCACACACGTACGCACACACGTACGCACACACGTACGCACACACGTACGCACACACGTACGCACACATACACGCGCGCACATACACGACATCGGAAACGACACATTGGGCAATCTCTCTTAGGAAAGTAGTTGTGTGTTTCTCCAATCTCGCTCTCTCTCTCTCCTACAGAGGTGTTCATTATAATTAGCGTTAATAAATTAATTCATATTTACAGTTTGCATTAATTAAGCGCTTTTGCTTTAAAAAAATAAATAAAACACAGCACCGCATCATTATGTATAACAAACAGCACGCGACGTAATAATAATAATTAAAAAATAAATAATAAAGAGCTACTTAAACATACGCACACGCGCAAACCCTAGCGCGTGCCGGAGTCAATGCAGCGCGTCTTACCGGTTAACACGCTCCATTCACGGGCTCGCGCGTTTCGGTTCCGTGTCACGCGTTTCCTGAGTGGTTCTGGCTGTTCTGTTTAGTTCAGTGTGAACGGAAATGTCAGCTCCGTACCGTCAGGCTCCTCCTACGGAAAACCCCGTGCTGCACGAGACTGCAAATCCCACATTGCCCTGCAACGCGGAAGTCGCTGCTGTTATATACGTCGACGCGTCCGCCATTTTGCAAAGGGTTACATTCGATTGTACCTCAGAGAGAGAGGTACAGGATAACCGGAAAAAAAATGAATAGTGCTAACCACTAAGCCGCCGTATATATACCCCCCCCCCCCCATCCCCCAAAAACACCCTCAATTCATTATCACAATTTGGAAAATTGGAGTGTTTCAAGAGCTTTAAAAATTTGCTTTATTTATTTATTTATTTATTTATTTATTTATTTACTAAGCATTTGTTCCAGCTGATCGCTGAAACAAACCGTGCCCACCTTGATGAGGTAACAAGTGGGAGGCGAAATGACTCCCCAGGCCCACTCATAACTAAAATTACTTCTAGGTCAGGAACTCTTATATAACACTTCAGGCAACATGACATCGCCATGTTGCCAGTTGTAGTGCGTACAGCAATTATTTTTGGCCCAAAAACAAGGCTGAGTGGCAACGCTTCTTCACTGGCAACTCAACGCCCACTAAAATCCACAGCCAATCGCTTTATTATATTGCACTATGTTATTAATCCATCCATCCATCCATCTTCTACCGCTTACTCCTTTTCAGGGTCACGGGGAACCTGGAGCCTATCCCAGGATGCATCGGGCACGAGGCGGGGTACACCCTGGACAGGATGCCAGTCCATCACACCCATTCATACACTACGGACACTTTAGACATGCCAATCAGCCTACAGTGCATGTCTTTGGACTGGGGGAGGAAACCGGAGTAACTATGTTATTAATACTACTAATAATTCCTTAGATTTATACAGCACTTTTCTAGACACTCAACGCGCTTTATGTTGTAGGCTATGGAGGGGAGATCTTCTCAACCACCACTAGTGTGTAGCATCCACCTGGATGATGCGACGGCAGCCATATTGCACCAGAACGCCCACCACACACCAGCTATTAGTGGAGAGGAGAGAGAGTGATGTAACCAATTCAGAGATGGAGATTATTAGGGGGTCGTGATTGATAAGGGCTAATGGGGTTTTTAATGACTAAAGAGTCAGGACGGTGCTGTTTTTACAGTATAGCGTCCCCGTCAATATACTAGGGCATTAGGACACGCACAGACCACAGGGTGAGCGCCCCCTGCTGGCCTCACTATTACTACTTCCAGCAGCAACCTTAGTTTTCCCCAGGAGGTTTCCCATCCAGGTACTGGCCAGACTCAACCCTGGGAGATATGGCTCTGGCATTGTGATACTACTGCTATATCTCAGAGACTGTTAACTAACAATAGACATCAGTATTAGGCATTCATTTTCAGTCGAGTATTAATGTACTCAGGTGGATGTGGTAAATGTTTTCCTATTCCTACATATCCTATATCTCTCAGGCGCTGTTATGTAATAATAGATTTCTACAAGGCAGCTAGATAGTTTCACAACATTTTCTAATGAACTTCTGCATTTATTTATATTTTTGTCCCACAAGCTTCATATCTGTCATGCTGCTACGAGAGGTGGGGTTATACATGAAACACACATACACAGATTCATTCATTCATCTTCAGTAACCACTTTATCCTGGTCAGGGTCATGGTGGATCTGGAGACTATCCCGGGAATACAGGGCGCAAATCAGGGATATATCCATCACTGCGCATCTCAGACGCCACACCACAGAAGGCAGTATAAAGAAATATTCACAGACCAATATACATCTAAAAATATCACACACACACACTTTACCCAGGTCCTAGCTGTGATTTACTGTAAGCAGATCAGACCTAAGTCAGCAATATGTGTGTGTTAGAGTAATGGCTGAGTGTGATTGCAGGCCTCTATTTCATCACCAACAGTCATGCTGTTCCTCTTCCCACACGCACACACACACACACACACACACACACACACAGAGCGCTGTGATGTTAACAGCTTCTGTCAGGAGTTTTTATAACAGATGTGTTGCTCTCGAATACAGACTCTCTCTCTCTCTCTCTCTCTCTCTCTCATTCCCTTCCCTGTCCAACTCTCTTTCTCTGTCTCTCTCTCTCTCTCTCTCTCTCTCTAACTTTCTTTCGTCTCCTCTCCTGTTGCTTTGATACTAATAACAGATTGGGATCAGCTGCTAACATACCCACTGAACATATGTTATAATTAAGTCAATGGATGTAACAGCTGACAGAAAAATCAGTTCAGGAAGAAAACACTACACGGTATACTTTGATCTAATAAAAGTGTTTAAAATTGTGGGTAAACGTTGGAAAGTGTTTCATGTCCGGCTAGTTTTCTTAGCCACGTTAGCGTTTTAATATTTACAAATTTTAAATAAGCAAAAAAAAAAGTATTTGGTAAGAAGAGGCGGGGTACCGGATCTGTTTATCGCGTGCACATCCAGTACAAGTTAATGTTAGCTAGCTAATCTGTGTATAAACGATGCTATTTTCGGCTATTGCGATTATGTTACGATACTTCTCCGTCCTGTTCAGTGGAAAGATGTGAATCTGATGTCATTAGAAATAGCTATTTCAGTCAGTCAGGACTACAGTATCTACACAGGTTAGACCTTCAAGAAAACTTACTGTGCATAGAGTTAAGTGTAGCACCAGGATTCCACTGTGATTTCATTGCTAACATTGCATCTGTCTTTCATGAGAGACCCGTAGAGAATGGCTTGAAGAGACCAGGGTTAGGGTCAGGGCTAGGGTTACCCTAACCCAAAGTCCTAAAGTCCCAACTATGTAAATGTTTCACAATGTGGTTGTTTTTTTATTATTATTTCTGAATGAGGCTAAACCTAGAATAACACCTCAATTTCTCAAATGAGGCTAAATGGAAAACACTTTCTGATTGATGGGATGGTTTTTGAATGTGAAATCATCCCCCCCCCCCCCTTTCTTTATGTTGCACTAGCATTAACTGAGCTAGCATAGCTTTCTTCAGAATGTGGAGTTTCGCTAGATGCTAGCAGGTGTTTTGCTCTTGTTAGCCTTAGAGTAGTCGAAGCTAACATACTTGTATGTTCAGTACTTTCTGTGCTGTGAGTGGTGCTATATTAAACATTTCTCCTCTCTATATTGTACGTATAATTATTTGAAGTACCATTAACTGTGTATTCTCCATTCGTATAACATTCCTTTCTACCAAACATTACTGGCTAGTTTCTGCCGTCTGTCTTCGCTACACTTTGCTAACAGCAGCAGTTATGTAGAGAGTGAACTTAAAACCTCACACACAGCAACTCATACAGAATAAATTTACACATTAAAGAGTTTTAAAAGACATATCTGGCTGCTAACCTACTGATACGTTTTCGATTGGCTAATTAAAGGCTAGCTAATACACCGTATGGGGTTCATTTTTAAGTTCCCACGGCCCTACGTTCCCCAGATATCACTGCGTGAATAAAATAAAAATAAATAAAAATAAAAAGGTGTTCAAAATTTCACAACTTAATTAAAATAAATGCAGAAAAAAATTAATTTGCATATTCTGAGGCAAAAACAAACTGGATTAAATTAGATACGTAAATCATGATGTCATGAGAGTTTGATTCAGAAATATACTAGCCACGTTTTCACCTAAGGAAGCTAAGACCTGTTGTGATTTCATGACTCCAACCATTTGTTTAGTTCCCTCAAGTCTAAGCGTATTATATTGAATGCCGGATCGCTGGGGAACTAAAATCCCCTTTGACGAGTTCCAACAATAACCCATGTCATTTTAAGCGAATACAGAGCTGGGAACATTTTTTTCCGGTTCCCATTATGTGCTATATAGAGCTGAGGAACATAGGACTCTCCCGCTAATAGGCTATACGCTAGAAGAAACATCGCTAACGTTTATTTTGCTAGCCAGCTAGTTAATAAACTTTTTATGTGCACAAAGAGCGCATACAGTTTATTTTAAATGCTTGCTAGAATACCTGAATTATGTGGACATCATTTTTAAAATGTTAAACTTCTTATAGCTAAGAAGAAATAGTTTTTTTCATTTTTATTTGTTAGCTCGTCAGCTACCGAAGAAAACCTAGCTAGTAAGCTAGTAAGTCTGTGTTGTTCGTGCAGTGGGGGTGTAATAATCAAACACTGGTAGACATGCACTTGGTTTCAGTATTTTAATGTAAATGATCTGGTCATCCTGATGGTCAGCGTCATGCACGCGCACACGCACGCACACACACACACACACACACACACACACACACAAAACATTTGTACATTACACATCTTGAATGTGTTTAATTTAATTAAAGTGCAAACACTAACTAATGAAATCAACATTCTGGCTTTTTTTTTTTTTTTGCGAACAGACAGTCGTCAGCTTCAGGCAGTCGATAATAATAAATAAAACCTTTCGTTAAACCCGGACGGACATCTTTATTTACACTCCACCGACCCGATAACGCCTGACCTCTGACCTCTGTGCAAGTGATGCTGGTGCTGCTCTCCTAATGGAAGACTTCTCACAAAATTCGCCCCAATTGACTCTTTCATCTGACCAACAGGTGGCAAAGTGACCTCAGTGGTAAATCAGGTTCAAGCTTAGTGTGTGTGTGTGTGTGAGTGTGTGTGCGTGTGTGCGGGTCTGTGGTTGTATCTAAAGGGCAGTCTGTGCTTTTGGCAGGAAGACACACTCCAGATAGAGTGTTTACAATCATAAGAGATCAGACAGTGAGATCAGACACTAAGGAAAGAGAGATCAGGCAGTGAGAGATTAGATAGACACTATGAGGTCTATGTGTTTGATCCCTGACATGTCTGTTCTCTCGGTGTGAAAGATTACACAGACAGAATACACTGATTAAAAGAGATCACGGGAATTTCTGTGTATCTAATCTCTCACGGTCTATGATCTGTCATTGGTAATGATTAGACTGATAGACACCGAACTGAGGACGATAACAGAGCATCGAGATCCGATCAAGACGAGGTTAGACAACGAATTTAGGCAGCGAGCGAAATTAGAGACGTCAGATCAAAAGTTCCCCTGTAAATATAGACCAGACATGCTGGGATCAGAGAGAGAGAGAGAGAGAGAGAGAGAGAGAGAGAGAGAGAGAGAGAGAGAGCGAGCATATGTATATGGAGAAATCACACAGACAGAAGGAGTGGATATGTAGAGATTAGAAAGAATGATATCCCAACATCTATCCTTGTGTTTAAACTATCAGAGTTCGGATAAGTTAGACATAACGAAACAAAGATGGTAGGGCACGGAAGGATGCACAGGATAAAATGGGACGGGGTGGAAAAAGCTGATGTAGGAATATTACATAGAGTGAGACAAGATCAGATTTAAAGAGACCACTAATGGAAATCATACAAAAAGCCATACAACATGAAAAGATGCATGCAGAGCAATATACTGTTGAGAAATCAGACAAAATATATATTTTTGGAAACACAGAGATCAGACAATTAAAGTAGAAAAAAAAGATTGGACATTAAAAAGACTGGACGATGAGACGAGATAAAGCCGAGAGAAAAAAAAACAGCGAGAGATTAGGAACATAAATCAAACGTGAACAGCTTATCAACGGACAGCTCATATAGCGAGAGGTTAGATGTGGAGATCAGACGGTGAGAAATTAGGTACAGACATGAAGTAAAAGATGAGACAAAGAGATCAGACAGAGAGGTTAGATCCATCGATATCAGCCAGAGAGGCTGTATACAAAGGCAGAAAACGATAAGACAGCGATAACAAGTCTGATAACAAGATAGAGAGATCGGACTGCAGAGATTAGACAGGTTTAGCGGGACGAGGTATAGCGGGATGAGACCAAACAAAAATTCCCAGGAGATAGACACAGATCAGACATAAAGACAAAACGTCAGATGAGAATCATTCAGACACAACGCGGATTAGACCTCTTCTCCGAGGATTTAAACAAGGCAGCCTAACTTTAAATATTCTCGCGAAATCCAGAGTAACGAGGCTTAAAAGTGCAGAAGAGCATTTTTAAAAAGCATTTAAAAAAAGGATAATAAATTAAACACACACACACACACACACACACACACACACAAAACATGCAGCCCACTACACGCAACAACAGCGGTAATGCACAACTGACTTAAGCCTAAGACTATCTTTGTTAACATGCGTACAATCATCTGTTAATAATGATGACTCCACTAAAACCCCTTCATGTACATCTCAATTACATCTGATTCACCAGTTTCTCAAAACACAACATACGATAGCCTGCAGTTCCGCCACAGTCCACTAGGGTGCTGCAAACCACCAAACTACAACAGTTACGTTTTTACCTCACTTGTCGCTCCTTACCTGGCGTTCACACTCGGACGTGACAGGTGACCACGTGGTGCAATCGGATCCGCGATGTCAGTCATTTCAGATTTTTCTCAGTTCTATGTAAATTAGGTACGACACTGTAACGGACCAATCCTATATCGCGTGTGGTTCGACATTTCTTCAGCTCGCCGCTCACAACCTTAGTTCCTACCTGCTATTAGTTTCCATATAACCGTGGTCTAACTTATCCTGTTATATACAGCACTATATGTCTATAGAGATTCCTCTAGAGCGGAAGCAACAGAAATCGTCTGTGCCTCTGGTGAGCATGCGGAGCTAATACACTAGCTAGTCTCTACAGGATTTTACTGATTTCGCGATCGCAGAAACGAACGCAAAATCAAGGAAACTCCGCAAAATATCCGGAAGAGCTCGCAATTTTTCCAGCGTTACCGCAGATTCGGGCCGAGACGCGTCACGTGACGTCCTTCGACTGAAGGCGTCTTCGATTCACGTGCGTCGAACAATTGATCGCGATTGCGCAGATTCGAGTAGGTTTCCCGCAAAATCTGCGAATCTGCCAACGAAGCCTGGCAAGAAACGTAAATCAAACTCGTCATGCGTACCGTAGAAGTCGTACAGCGGACAGGCCAAAATTCCAGACAGGCCATGCCCACAAGCGACGCAAAGCGATTTGTCGCTCGCCAGCGCGAACGTAGCTTGTAAAACGCGCGTAAAATGTCCAAACAGACATTCTGGAAAGAGACGTACAAGCGAAACGATTTCTCAAAATCGATGGCAATTTGAAGTCCACTGAGATCACAATGCAGCCCGTCAGCCGGGTACAGGGCGGGCGTTCACTACTTAAGCCAATCGGAGAGGAGAATCCGAGACTGACGATTCATAGCGATGATCAGAGCAGCACACACACACACACACGCACGCACACACAGAAAGAAGCGCATGAAGGTGCTTTTGCATTCATAAATTCATGACGTGACGATTGGTACATGGCTTTAAAGCTTAAACTTCCAAACACACACACACACACACACACACACACACACACATACATACATACATACATACACAGCATTTTTCATTTCGTATCCAAGGTATAACACACACACACACACACTTACACACACACACACACACACACACATGGACACACACACACTCACTCTCGGCAGGCTTTGCATAAAATGTCCTGGTTTCAAATACAGGATTTTCCCCCCCCTTTTTTTTTCTTTGTTTCCTTTCTGAGACATTCACAGGATTGCAGATTTCAATCTGCTTTTTCTTGTAGGGTGATTTTTCTCCTGTTGAGGTGCGAACTCTGTGAGGTGCTATATATATATATATATATGTGTGTGTGTGTGTGTGTGTGTGTGTGTGAGTGAGTTTGTGAGGGTGTGAGAGAGCAGCTATGAGCCGTCCTGCTCGGTCGAGTCCGGGTTCGGCTGATTCCCTCCGTTCATGCTCAGCGTCCCTGAGTCTTTCCGGCTGCGCTGCTTCTCTTCTAACTCGTGCAGTGACGGCTCCTTGTACATACACACTGCAGGAACAGAGAAGGAGAAGGTGTAAGGACGAGAAAGTGTGTGTGTGTGTGTGTGTGTCGGTGTGCTTGTGTCAGTGTGTGTGCGCTCACCCTCGATGGGTCTGGGGACGAAGTGTGAGCAAGGTTTGGTTTTCTTGACGCGGTTTCCTTTCATGATGATGCCGTCCTTGGTGAGGCCGAGGAACCAGGCACGTCCGCTCTCGTGTTGACGATACAGAGTGGACGAGTAGATCACATAGTAATTCTCAAACACACTCTCCTTAAACTTACACTCCGCCGTAAAAAGATCCTGAGAGTGTGTGTGTTTGTGTGGGTGGGGGGGGGGGGCAAAGAGAGAGAGAGAGGTAGGCAGAGCAAGTCAAAACTCTGAGCGCATTATTGCAGGTATGAATCACACACACACACTCACACACACACACACACACACTCACACACACTCACACACACACATTCCGTGTTGAGTCACCATCATCACTCTTTTTCATTGCTGACAGGAAAAAAAACCCAAAAAACACTCAATCTAAGTGAAGACACTATCTGATTAAAAGTCTGTAAATCTTTATAGAAACTTCACACACACACACACACACACACACACACACACCTCTGTATAACTTCATTATCACTCAGAGGTTCAGAGATAATTAACACTCTAACACCTCAGAATAACATCAGCTGATGTCACACTCACACACGATAGGCATACACACAAACATACACATAATAGGCGCACACACACACACACACACACACACACACACACACACAAGCACACACACACTTACGGCACACAAACTTACTGATGTATAGAGGAATCCCTCAGTGTTCATGGCCACATAAAGTCCTGCCTTCACACCTTGAATGGCCACAACACGCAGACCCACTGGAATCAAATTAAAAAGAGCTGGAGAGAGAGAGAGAGGGAGAGAGAGAGAGAGGGAGAGAGAGAGAGGGGGAGAGAGAGAGAGGGGGAGAGAGAATGAGAGAGAGAGAGAGAGAGAGAGGGAGAGAGAGAGAGAGGGGGAGAGAGAATGAGAGAGAGAGAGAGAGAGAGAGAGAGGGAGAGAGAGAGGGAGAGAGAGAGAGAGAGAGGGAGAGAGAGAATGAGAGAGAGAGAGAGGGAGAGAGAGAGAGACGGGGAGAGAGAAGAGAGAGAGAGAGAGAGAGAGAGAGAGGGAGAGAGAGAATGAGAGAGAGAGAGAGAGAGGGAGAGAGAGAGAGGGGGAGAGAGAAGAGAGAGAGAGACAGAGAGAGGGGGAGAGAGAGAATGAGAGAGAGAGGGAGAGAGAGAGAGAGGGGGAGAGAGAATGAGAGAGAGAGAGAGAGAGAGAGAGAGAGGGAGAGAGAGAGAGGGGGAGAGAGAATGAGAGAGAGAGAGAGAGGGAGAGAGAGAGAGAGAGGGAGAGAGAGAGAGAGAGAGGGAGAGAGAATGAGAGAGAGAGAGAGAGGGAGAGAGAGAGAGAGGGGGAGAGAGAGGGAGAGAGGGGGAGAGAGAATGAGAGAGAGAGAGAGAGGGAGAGAGAGAGAGATCATATACAACTAATCGGATGAACTCCTAAATCAATTTCAGATGCTTTTTGTTTTCTAGTGAAAGAAATAAAATAAAAAAAGTGAGACGAGATAAAGAGAGAGAGAGAGGGAGAGTGAAAGAGAGCAAGGGATGAGCGGAGGAGTGTGGAGGGAGGATGACGGGTACAAGAGATTTCATAGAGAACAATTGAGAGGGAATGAGTGTACATGAGTGGAGAGAATAAGGGCACTGTTTATAGAGAATACTGCTCACTGTAACACTGCAACACTGTGACTAATAATATACCACTGTAGCGCTGTGTAACTCTACAGCTGTGTAGCTCTGTCACACTGTAGCTCTGTCACACTGTAGAACTGTAACGCTGTAGCTCTGTCATACTGTAGCTGTCACACTGCAGCTCTGTCCCACTGGAGTATTGTAACACTGTAGCTGTCATACTGTAGCACTGTAGCTCTGTCATACTGTAGCTCTGTCACACTGTAACACTGTAGCTCTGTCATACTGTAGCACTGTAACTGTAGCTCTGTCATACTGTAGCTTTGTCACACTAACACTATAGCTCTGTCACACTGTAGTACTATAACACTGTAGCTGTTATACTGTAGCACTGTAGCTCTGTCACACTGTAGCTCTGTGTAAATCTATAGCTGTGTAGTTCTGTCACACTGTAGCTCTGTCACACTGTAGCATTGTAACACTGTAGCTCAGTATAACTCTATAGCTGTGTAGCTCTGTCACACTGTAGCATTGTAACACTGTAGCTCAGTATAACTCTATAGCTGTGTAGCTCTGTTACACTGTAGCATTGTAACACTGTAGCTGTCATACTGTAGCACTATAACACTTTAGCTCTGTCATACTGTAACTCTAATACTTTAGCTCTGTGTAACTCTAGCTGTGTAGCTCTGTCACACTGTAACACTGTAGCTCTGTCATACTGTAGCTCTGTCTAACTCTATAGCTGTGTAGCTCTGTCACACTAGCTCTGTAACACTGTAGCTCTGTCACACTGTAGCTCTGCAACAATGGGTCTGTCACACTGTAGCTCTGTCACACTCTAGCTCTGTCACACTGTAGCTCTGCAGCAACAGCTCTGTAAAACTGTAGCTCTGTAACACTTTAGCAGCATAGTTTCATAGCTCTGTAGTTTTGTAACACTGTAACTCTGTAGTTGTGTAACACTGTAGCTTTGTAACACTGTTGCTCTATAGTTAATTCAAACGATAGATTTGTAAGACTGTGGTTCCTTTGCTAGTTAATTCTGAATCTCTGCTAGTAATTAACTCCATATCTCTATAACCTTTCTTGTTATTTTCTGGAGGCAGCTCAAAAACAAATAGCATCATGGTTTAGGTGTCCTCACCATCGATTTTTCTCACTTTAGACACAACATGTTTAGCCAACTGCTGTCAGAAATAAACAATTCAGTGTTATATGAGAATGCCTAGAGGGCAAAACATGGCTCTCTCTCTCTCGCTCTCCCGGGCAGGAAGAGCAAGAGATTCTTGGCTGCACTTTACACCGGTGCTCTGATTATCTGTAGAAATTTGCTGAACGCTGTATCGCTGTAGCACAAAAGCAGCGAGGCTAAAACCTTCAGGCGATGCTAATGTGAATTGAACTGATAACGCTAACGTGCGTGGGCGCATCCGAATCCCCCGATACGCAACGACGCGGTACTTCTCTGCCTGATGTGGAGTGTGGAGGTGTTTCCCGCATCGTGCACGCATTTCACCGCCCCTCGTGCTCGGCGGCCGGAGGTCAGGGGTCAGGGGTCAGGAGTCAGGAGTCAAGAGCTGACCTTGACTTGTTGAAGTTCTGGTGACTTTTCGAACTTCCAGTGCTCCAGATCTCCAGTTTCCTTTTTGGATCTCAGCTCAGATTTCCTCACTTAGAGGACACAAAGGGAATTCAAGCAGCCACACACACACACATGCACACACGCACACATTCACACTCACACTAAGCTCGATGTCTCAATGTCACAGTGCAGAAATAAATGGAAAGAGATGACAATGATGATGACAGTACAGAAGACGCTTGTGTGTGTGTGTGTGTGTGTGTGTGTGGAGACTCACTGTAGTCGCTGTTCTCATCTTTGGTCCCATTAATGGTTCCATCTGGTTTCATCTGCAGGTAAAACCCCTGTTCGCTGAACAGCCTTGTCACAATCCCCTTCAGCTGTGGCTCTGTAACACACACACACACACACACACACACACATCCAGTTCTTTGTTGAACCGTATGTACTAGTACACAGAACAAAGAAGCAAGGCTGGGGCTGATTTCTTCCCAGCCCAGACTGTAGATTCATGCAGTGACAGTGATGTCAGGTGATGACACGCCCCCCAAGATTTCGTCTCCATTTTCGCCGATGTTTTCCCAAACGCATCCGTAACACGTCGCCGGTGGATTATTTACTCCTCCATCCTTTCCCTCCACCCCCAGAAAGAGAAGAGGAACTATCCTTATATATATTGCAACGCCATCGACGAGACCTCGTGATATTAATATAATAAAATGCTTAACCCTAATGAAATGCTGATAGACACAAGCGCTCACGTGGAATCCCTCACAGCTCCACGCAGTTCGTTTAGACGTAGAAGTGAACGCAGCACTCAAAGTCGAGTGCGAACCAAAACCACCTGTAAGGAGAAAAAAACAAAAGAGCTTCCTACTAAGTCCTGGTGCAGCACTGAAAATACACTTCATCTCTGATTCAGCCCAGAGTCCAGGAAGTGAATCAAACATGCTATGTGTTATGGGTTGTGGGCTGTGGGTGGCATTTTCTGACATGCGAGCTGCAAACTAAGGTAGAGGACAGAGCTGCAAAGGTACAACATGTTCTGGATTTCAGTGCTGAAAATACAGTTCAGTAAAATACTGCTGATAAATACGTAATGTATTGTAAAAAAAAAAAAAAAAAAAAAAAAAGATGTTTGGCTTCACCTAAAAATGAATGATCAATTAAAAACCTACAATATAACGTATATGTATTATACATACGTATATGTAATATATATATATATATATATATATATATATATATATATATATGTGTGTGCGTGTGTGTGTGTGTATATATACACATACATACATATGTGTGTGTATGTACATATATATATATATATATATATACATATGTACACACATATATATACACATTAATACACATATATACACAAATATATATATATATAAATAAATATATATATATATATATATATATATATATATATATATATATATATATATATATATATATATATATATACCTGTGCTTGAAAATGTTTTTTTCGCTTTACATTATATTCCCAGCACTACCTCTTCCCACACGTTCCGCTGCGAACGATGGAAATGAACAGAAAATAAAACAAACTCCACTTGTTCTCGCAATCAGACCAAGAGGTCAAACAGACAGAATGACTTCTCGTGAACAGTCCTGAATGCAACCGAGTATCATTCCGCCTTCCGGAGTTTAATCGTGGATTGTAGCAGGATTCCGGTTGGAATTGAAATCTATGAGTTTGTTTGTTTAAACACGTTAATATTTGTTGGTGTTGGAGGTGCGGTGGGTATGTAGCGTTGCTGTCTCAGTGCGTCAGGGTTCGATCCTGATCTGGGGTTACTGTATGCGTGGAGTGTGACATGCTCTACCCGTGTTCGTACGAGTTTCTTTCAGGTTCTCCGGTTTCCTCCCTCCTACTAAAAAAAACGTCAGTAGGTGGATTGGCGGTGCAACAGTTCCCTGAGATGTGTGTGTGTGTGTGTGTGTGTGTGTGTGTTCTGGAATACACTCTGACCCTAGGCAGGATAAAGTGGTTACTGAAGATGGTGTGTAAAAGGTGCACTGGAAGAGGGAGTGTATAGTTTTTGTCCTGGGTGGAAAACTGTGAGCAGAGCTGTACAGTGTGTGTCTATTGGCAAACACACACACACACACACACACACAAAAGTGCTGTTAAAAACTTGTGTGCACAAACTGACTTGAACTGTCACACACACACACGCACATACACACAAGAGTGTGTTTATGTGGAGCGCGTGCCCCTCCTCCCCCTTCCCCTCATTCCCCGTGCGTGGACTGACCTGGTTTCCGTGGCGCGGGCCGCTTCTTCCCGCCGCTGCAGAAGCGCACTTTGCTGAAGAGCCCGTACAGGCGCCTACCGCACAGCACGCGCGCCTCCTTACCGGGACTCGAGCGCCGCGCCGAGGCGGTCCCGCGGTCGTTGCCGGACTCGCGCGCTTGCCGTTTCTGCCGGATGAGCGAGCTCGCGATAGCCGCGGCCATGTGTCAACGAGGCGACGGTGCACACGGAAGCGGCTCCGCTCACGCGTGCATGTGCATGCGCGCGGAGAGTGCTGCATGGAGCTCCGGGGGAGCGCTCCGCACCATGACAGAGGAGCCCACGCGCGCACTCACGTGTTGATTAGTGCCGTACAGCGAGCCGTTTAACCGAGAGACAATACCTCATAAATCCCGGCGCGCTTTCTTTCTTCCGCACAGGTTTAAAGCGCGAGCCCGGGGACCGAGTGCGCGTGCGGCTCTCTCCTTCCCGCATGCAAGTTGGTAACAGGCTCACACAGTCAGCCAACTAAACCTGGAGAACCGGAGGAAGGAGTGAGAGACAGGAGAAGAGTGAGACAGGCAGGGAGGGTGTGTGTGTGTGTGTGTGTGTGTGTGTGTGTGAGAGAGAGAGAGAGATGTGTGCGAGAGAGAGAGAGAGAGAGAGATGTAGGTGTGCGTGTGAGAGAGAGAGAGATGTGTATGTGTGTGTGAGAGAGAGAGCGAGAGAGATGTAGGTGTGTGTGTGTGTGAGAGAGAGAGAGAGGTGTGTGTGTGTGTGTATGTGTGTGAGAGAGAGTGGTGTGTGTGCAAAGCTCAGAGGAGAAACTGAACATCCAGCATCTTCAGCTGAAGGTAATAGTCATGTGAAACACACACATTCCTGTCTTACTATCCTTGTGAGGACCTTCCATTGACATTATTTTAAATTAATCCTACACTACACCTAAATCTAACCCTAAATTTTACCATAGTAACCAAAAAAAAAAAAAAACACCTTTTGACCATTTTAGTTTTTAGATTAAATAAATAAATAAAAACAACCCAGCTCGCCTAGTGGGGACCCCAATAAGATAGAAACACAATCCCCCCCCAACACACACACACATCGCCTGATGTCACTTAATAACTCATGTTATATCGTGTTCACGTTTCACGTTCAAACGTGGACTAAATGGACTTTCATTCCGTCTTCCAGCTACAAAAATCCAAATCTCATTCACTACTTAGAGAGACACAGCCCTTTCACAGTCACGTCTGAAAATATCATTTAAGGCATTTTAAATACCCAAACCCAGTGACTATCCAATACACGTAACGCGCCGTGGCATTTACAGGGGACACTCTGTGGTTTGGGACACTCCCAGACTGAAATGATGGGTGTTTATGTGGCCTATATAGTGCATGTACGAATTGGGACACGTCCTCAAATCATACTGTGCTGATAATGATGATCTCTAACTTATCGCTTAACTCGCTTAACAGTCCCTGTGTGTAGGTTAGTCCCGTTCCTTTAAAGCGTCATGAAACACTAAACTACATTTTCTGAGATTTTAACAGAGGCGTCCGTATCGCACATCATAAAAGACAATCTTAGCATCTGTTCATTTTAATTGTAGGAGAAAGCCAGTTAATTTTGAGCTTTTTTCCGCTATTTTCGTCTTCCCGGTTTAAAATCTCGTCCCGTCAGACGTCACAGGCAGTGACCTGGCAGTGTACTATAGTACTTCGATGACGTGTCAGTGTCTCATAATTATTCATGAGCCTGCGTGTTCTTATCCCATGAGAAGATGCTGTCTCTTAATTATTCGTGACAGCACGTGGTGCTTTCCTACAGATGTAGTAGATGAGAGAGGAGTTCAAATGGGTCGGAGGTGTTTGTTTCAGTGGTGTGAGAGTCCGAGTGTGTTTATTCAGGAGAGCTATGAGAACTGGAGAAAGGTGGACTTGCTCATGAAAGCAGTTTGCGTCTACACAAGGATGCGGTACTCGGTTCCGAGGACTTTTCTATCTCTTCAAATGAGGTACGTGTCTAATTTTAACCATGACAGTTTTACTTGCCTTTTGAGCTAATTAAACCGCTTAAAGCTGTACAGGCCGTCGCGTGCAAAACTATACGACGAGAGTCAGAGTTGAAGGGAAGAGCTTTCCCCTTTTTCTTTGTGAAAAGCTCGAGCCTATTAGTTAACTAGCATTCCGACACTTCTCTCATCCGCGCTGCCTCCGGTTTTATGATGTTTTTCCTCCATAGTCACGCCAGGAGCTAATGATTCAAATAGACAGGGCTTAGGACCTGCACTGCTATCCATTGTGTCTCCATTTAACCCTGGGGATTCAGAAGGAGAGAAGTCCTCCGCCTTGTCTGCAAACTTTGTCACTATCCATCTTCTTTTTTTTTTTTTTTTTTGAGTGTTCTGAAGACCCGCCCCCCCTCTTCCTCTCCTGCCTTTCTCTGCCACGCCCCCTCCCCGCCCTTCTTCGCACAGCCATCCACGCCCATTTAAGCTGCATTTTTCAAAAACATTGAGAGGTAGACTTGAGCTGAAAGAGGGAGGTTTCATGACCCTTTAAGTGTATTTGTGGTGAGTTGAAAGCGCCCTCTATGTGTGTGTTTCTGTAACTGTGTGTGTGTGTGTGAGTATCACAAAGTGCTGCAAGATCATTTCTGTTCTTTCTTTATTAAAGAGGCCAGTCAGTGTGACCCACATACACTCATCAGAACACACTGATTATTGCGCGCGCACACACACACACACACACACACACACACACATACACTTCTGTATGTATGACTGAGAATTTAACTCAGTAGGATAAAAATGGCCCGTTGTGTGTTTATACCAGACCGGAGCTACAGGATGGCCACCCCATTTCAATATATGACACAACATGACTTCATGTTCCTGAAATGAAAACCAATCCAAAAAAAAACCAAAACATCGAGGGACGCCTCCATTTTGGGACACGCATAACGTAACGCTCGACTCGATGTTGCGTCCGCATTGCAGAGCTGTCACTGGAGGCGAGCGCAGATGGATGGAAACAGCAGCCCCGCAGCCGAAAAAACAACACGGTCGTCAATCGAATACGTATCGAAAGTACCGTTGCTAAGCAACAAGGAAACACGGACACGTTGTAAGTACGCCAGTGACTAAGCTCCAGGTAGCTGGTGTGTAACCGTGTGTTACGTCTTGCGTCTATACTGACGGATGGACGACAGAGCGAGCGGTCCGGAACAGTCTGAGGACTTCAAATGACAGCGTTTTTACGAAGCACTGAAACTGGAGACTCCTTACAGAAAACAATTACGCACGGCTTTTAAATCCGTTCTAAAGATTATGTGTGAGAAGATGATAGCACATCACTGCTGATGATCAGCACTGTCACTGCGGACGGTGACCCCTGATGGTGCAGATTGGAAATCGATTGGAAGTCACACACACACCAGTGAAATCAATGGCAGTAACCTTGCATACACACATCTGTGAGAAGACAGAAAGTTGACGCATGTGACAGGGAGACAAATACAGAGTCGGAAATGGAATGATAGATGCAAATAGAAACAGAGAATGTGTTTATCACATATAGCTGTGCTGCCATCTAGTGGACAGTGCAGAGACTGTGTGTGTGTGTGGGGGGGGGGGGGTTTGGAGGGGTGGTGGACCATTTCTATCGTGGTGCGGACCAAATGGACATCTGATCGGTCCCCATGCGGACGCTGATTATCTATTTTATGTCATGTCAATGGAGAATCCTCACAAGGATATGAAACTAAACGTGTGTTTCCAACAGAAAGCGTGCTGTCTGTGGCTTTGGTCCCACATTGACACCAAAAAGAGTTTATGCCCAGGTCTCACTGGTTCTTTAATGAATACCTTTACTAGGATGGTGTCGATTTGAAGCTAAAAACATCTGTAATCATAAAACCACTGTAAAGGGAGTGGTGGCTCAATGGGTAAGGATTTCAGAAGGTCGAGTCCCAGCATGGCCCAGCTGCCACTGTTGGGCTCTTGAGCAAGACCCTTAACCCTCTCCCTATCATAAAGGGGCATCATATGATGTCTGACCCCAGCCTCATAAGATGCTGGGATATGCGGAAAAAAAGAATTTCACTGTACTGTAGTGTATATGTGACAAATAAAGGCTTCGTCTTCATCTAAAAGAGCCTGATGATCAGCACCCTGACGCCCTGAAGATGGCTCCAACCTGCCCCTATGAACGAGCCACCAAAATATACCGTGGACCATTCTGACCCGTGGTTGACGTGCCGCATAATGAAAGGCCGACATTTGAAAGACCAGTACCACGGCACCTTAAGACCTTAACTGCAGATTCTCATAGCGAGAGTCTTTGACTTTTCTTCTACTACTAATACCTTTGAGCTAAATCTGTTGGGAGTTGAATCTCACGTCCATGCAGATCAGAGGTTTGGTGACCTGCATGCTGGACTTCAGCATCACCACTTTTCAAGAGTATTGGAGCCCTCCGTGGTAAGCATTTGCATGTCCTCCCTGTGGTTTCCTCTGGGTACTCTGGTTTCCTCCGTCAGTCCAAAGACATGCGTTGTAGGCTGAATGGCATTTCCAAATTGTCCATAGCGTGTGAATATGTGCGAACAATTGTGCCCTGCGATGGGTTGGCACCCCATCCAGGGTGTCTCCCGCCTTGTGCCCCGAGTCCCCTTGGATGGGTTCCAGGCTCCCCACGACCCTGTGTAGGATAAGCAATATGGAATATAGATGGATGGATGGTTCCCATCAGTTCCCAGACCATCTACCTTAGCCTTTCTTGATGTCAAGCTCGATGATTTGGAGAAATACTTGTTTGAGATTTGCTTTTAGGCAATCGATAAAAGAAAATGTTATAAATACGCAAACTACAAGAACGCACTGCTCAGTACTATCCCCACCCACCACGAATTAGAGGCACACCCTGAGAAGGAAGGTGTCTGAGGGAAGGTACTGTTCGGTACACTTTTCTATTGAGAGTGCACTCTCATGCTCTGGAAGTTTTCACATTTATCCGGGGTAAAATAAGATTCTAGGAATGTTAGCTAGTTACTAATGTTGCTGTCTGACGAACGCTTGATTCTGGGAGGCGGGGCTTTATGTGCACAGCAATGGATGGGAGGCGGGGTCAAATAGTAAATGAATGATTCCGATGTTTTTGTAGTTTACCTTTCTGGATTATATTATCATTCTGCAAATGAAACCAGACCCATTAAACACTAACACATGAAAGGGATGGGACTGAAATATATGTGATTCTTTCATTCATCTTCAGTAAATTTTCTGGTCAAGGTCGTAGTGGATACGGAATCTAGAGAATCCCAAGAATACTGGGGGCAAGTCAGGAACACACACATTCATATCTAGGGGCAATTTAGCATAGCCAATCCATCCTCTGGGATATTTATCAGAGGTGGAAGGACACACACACACACAGTAGCCCAAACTGAGGACCAAACTGGAAGTCTGGGATGTGTGTGAGGGCAAAGATGGCCACATGGTGGCAGCAGAGAGACAGTTATTCATTTATATGAAGCACAATCTGGTAGATACTAACACACAGAAGCTAAGGTATGCCGCAGCCTCAGGCCTCCGAGGAGCCAAGGGTGCCATAAAAGCAGATTCGAGACAGAGACAGGGACAGAGAGAGAGAGAGAGAGAGAGAGAGAGAGAGAGCAAGAGCGAGAGAGAGAGATAGAGATGGAAAGAATGGTGTGAGAAAGACGAGAATGAAAATGATATATTTATTAGTGTATTTTTATACAGGGTTGAGTCTTGATTACTGCCAGCATCAGCAGCACATGGTTCTCTCTCTCTCTCTCTCTCTCACTCGCTCTCTCACACATCTACCCACTTTGACCAGCAAGCCAAGTCGAGCTTTAAACACATTAAAGCCAGTACCGAACATTACACTGACACACCTCTCACAGCGGCCATGTTGTTGCTCACGCCGTAAAACCGATATTCACTGCAGTGACATCAGACACAGTCGTACATCTGATAACAACAAATCACACTTAACCCTCACACTTTAACACGGGCACTTTACATTTCAAGGCTGCGTCCCAAACGCCAATCAGTGTTTTAGTGCGTATTAGAACGTCAGCCATTTTAACTCTCCCAGTGTGCCCGATGCGATCTTTTTTCTTTTCTGGGATGAGCTTGGGAAATGTATGAATAATTAACAAGTGAGAGCGATTTCATCCTACATTCATGTTAAGTGCACTGATTATACACTTAACTTACTAAACTAGGGTATGGCAGTAAAACGAGAAGAAATGATAAAGACGTGGTGCGCAGACTTGTGGTGTCCACTAAGAGATCTCATAATATATCTAGCTATCTAGCATCCAATAACCTTTTCTAATCGCACGAAATACTGCAATAGAGCTTACTCAGGTCCCTGTAAATACAGTAAAGCCTAGATATTCTTCTCTGGCTAAACTAATTACAGTCTATACATTTATCAAGCTGTATTATCCATACAAACGAAGAAACGTAGTATAAGTGAAAATCCAGTGCTGAAAGATGTCTATGTCGTACTAGGGATGTAACTGAATGTGAATTGAACAGATAACGCCTTCTAAAGAAATACAAATAGAGAAATAGATACAGATAAGAATACGTAGAATATGTATGGGTGTGTCACTAGCTTGCGGCTTTCTGCCTCGTTCAAGGTCAAGATCATGCTTTGTGCATGGGTGGGTGGGAGTGTGTGTGAGTGTGTGTGTGTGTGTGTGTGTGTTGCAAGCTCCGACAGCTACGCCTCTCCACCTCTCCCTCTCTCTCTTTCTTTCTCTCTCTCTCTCATGGCGGTCGCTGAAAGCACAAAGAAACACATATGAGTAGGCTGACGGTAATATGACACAGTGAGAATCATTACGCGTTACCTGCCGGTTCAACCCGCCTCCTCTCCGTCCGCAGGTGACGCTCGGCCACGCCCCTCGCCGCCCCCGGAACAGTAGGTGCAGTTGGAGGAATGGAAATCGACTTACCGGACATTTTCAATCAGTGTAAACAAATGAATTATTTTATCACCTGTTGTAAGATTAGTCAGGACGCTGTTGGGTTTCTGTACGTAGAGTATCCTGACTCTGTATTTAGCTGCTGGTGAGCAGGGATGTGGGCAAAGAATTCACACCTCTCCACAATAACACTGGTACAGACATAAAACAGAGAGCACGACGAAAGCTTTTTTTGATAGTAAAACACCGTATATACCTGCCACAATTAAATGATAAAATTTAAACCTAGTAGGCTTGGTAAAAAAGAAAAAAAAGAAAAAGAAATACTTATGAAAAGTAGATAGTGCGTCTACTTTCATATGAACCATTAAACACTACTGTGGACGGTGACACCACAAATAAATTCAACGCTGAACACGGGTAGCTCCAAAACAGGCGCAAATTGCGTTGTTGTTTTTTTTACCTCTGGGAAAAAGAGTTAAAAGAAAGTTTTCCAGAAACTTGGCATCAAACCGCATCCGGTTGCGACTACAGGTGAGCATCGGGACTGATACATCAGCGAGTGGGAGATTTTTACTTCCTCCCTGTTAAGAGGCCGCCATTTTGACTCTCAGCAGCAGTGTACAGTAAGTGCATCCCAGCTTTGTATCAGATCCTAATATATGGAACTTTCTGGAAACCCAAAAGAGTCTGATAAAAAAAAAATTAACCATTAACAAGATTTGCGAGAGAAATCTTTTTTAGTCACAGAGAATAGAAAGCTTGCCGGAAAGTTCCGCAGGATATCTGGTGGAGACCAGTTATGAATTGGAGTGAAGTAGCTGAGGAACAAGTTCAGGAGTTGATTACTCTTAATGTTCTTATGTTCTGATATTATGTTCTGCAAAAGTACTATTTGTTTTTATAATTTATAATGGCTTCATACTCCCAGGATGGAGTCGTGTCCCCCCCTCCAGTGTTTCCAGGTGGTATAGTGGTAGGGTTAACATAAAAATAAAATAAATTAAAAAACACTTCCACTGCAGACCACGCCCGCTTCCAGTTGTAAACATACAACTATTTTGAGCACTATACAGATACAGAGAATGGCATTGCGTTACATCCCTATATCCTATAAAAAGCACCTGAGAAATTTACATATACGTATTAATTGACAAGTTCAGAAAAACAACATTACTGCCAAATTCGAAAGAATTATATGTTTACAATACTCTGTCTCATCACCTGAGGTAAAATCACTTCTGGCATTTAAACACGTGCCTCATCATCATCATAATCATCACTCCGCCGATATCTTTTGACTTTTTTGTCTCTATGTCCACACAATACCAAAACACACAATCTTTTCAGGTTTTCTGAACACACTACTAAGTCCTTTCTTGCCCAAATCTGCACAAAGCCACAGGCTAGTTATCCTTTTGGTAGCTATAAGCTAACGCTAGCTAGCATCCCACAGGGTCTTTAATAAAAGATGTCTCCCCTGACTGCATAGATACTGTTTCACAGACCAAATTCACCCACATGGTTAACTACATTGCTTACATTGAGATCACATGTTCGTCACTCGTGTCAGATTGAAACGAAGTGAAAATTATTTTTAGTTTGTGTATTTTTATGCTTGGGGAAAGTACTTAGAATCCAATATGGTACTGTCATCATGCTATTTAAATATGACATTGTTTCCATGAAAGTGTCTGACAAATGAATCAATCATACATAATCATTAATAGATAGCTAAAAGCTCCATAAATTTGGAATTAAATATAGCTAGCTGATTAGCAGTACATTTGGTTACGCTAGTAACGATATAGCTAGCTAGCATGATAGTTAGCTACAAACACTTCATAATAAAATGCTGACTGAAAAAAAGGTATTAAATATGCATTCTTTTAGATACTGTAGGTAACTGTTAGCAAGTTAGCAAAATAAGTGTGTGTGTGTGTGTGTGTGTGTGTGTGTGTGTGTGTGTGTCTCTGACCAGATGCAGTTGTGTCAATCTTCCGCTTTGTACCCTCCTCTTCATCTTCTTCCTCTGCTTTGTCACCACGAGACAGTAGGCGTCGGAACACACCAAGAAACCGCGTCATCCTCAAACACACACCACTATTCTGAGTGTGTTTGTATGTGTGTGTGTGTGTGTGTGTGTGTGTGCGTGTGTACAAGTCCTTGACTAGCCTGCAATACAGGTCTAGACTACTGTATATAGACTGTGTGTGCGTGTATGTAACCGAGATGTGTCTTGCGTTAGAGCGGCTATTATTAACGCTGTTTACATGGAAGAAGTGCTGCACAAGGAAATTCCTAAGACTGCTTAACACACACACACACACACACACACACACACACACACACACTCACACACACACACACACTCACCCACACTGTGGATGTCACTGTGACACTATCTCTGTCCAAACATGAAGCGTACCTCCTCTGAAATGGAACTCAGGAGTGATATTGATATTAAAATCAAACCCTCTAGTGTACACCGATCAGCCATAACATTAAAACCACTGACAGGTGATGTGAAGAACATTGATTATCTCGTTAAAGTGGCACCTGTCGAGGGGTGGGATATATTTATTAGGCAGCAAGTGAACAGTCAGTTCTCGAAGTTGATGTGTTGGAAGCAGGAAAAATGGGCAAGGGTAAGGATCTGAGTGGCTTTGGACAAATGGCTAGACGAAAAACAGGAGGTCTTGTGGGGTGTTCCTGGTATGCAGTGGTTAGTACCTACCCAAAGTGGTCCAAGTTAGGACACCCGGTGAACCGGCGACAGGGTCGTGGATGCCCGAGTATCACTGATGTGAGTGGGGAGCAAAGGCTAGTCTATCTAGTCCGATCCCACAGAATGAACTACTGTAGCACAAACTGCTGAAAAAGTTCATGCTGGCTCTGATAGAAAGGAGTCAGAACACACAGTGCATCACAACTTGTATCACAGTGAGCATCAGAACTGCACCATGGAACAATGGAAGAAGGTGGTCTGGTCTGATGAATCACGTTTTCTTTTACATCATGTGGAGGTCGGGTGTGTGTGTATGTGTGTGTGTGTGTGTGTGTGTGTGTGCATCGATTACTTGGGGAAGAGATGGCACCAGGATGCACTAGGGGAAGAAGGCGAGCTGGTGGAGGCAGTGTGATGCTCTGGGCGATGTCCTGCTGGGAAACCTTGGGTCCTGGCATTCATGTGGATGTTACTTTGACACGTACCACCTACCTAAACATTATTGCAGACCAATTACACCCCTTCATGGCAACAGTATTCCCTAATGACACACTGCAAACTCTGTTCAGGAACGGTTGGAGGAACATGACAAAGAGTTCAAGGTGTTAAGACATTAGCTCATTGTGATCACTGCCATCAATTTCCAGGGAAAACACTATACGTTACTATACATCAAGTCTCACTGGCTGATTCAGAAACAGCAACTAGGAATTTATATCTGATAGGAAATGGCCCTTGCAAAACTATCGTTGGTCCTTATCCTTCTTGACCACTCGGCAGCCTTCAACGTAGTCAATCACAAAATTGTCCTGTCCTCCATGAGCCTTGGAATTACCAGCACTAAATAGTGGTGGTTTGCTTCTTACCTAGAAGACTGGACATATCAGCTGACATGGAGGAGGTCCACATCTGCTCCATGCAGACTCCCCATTGGTGTCCCACAAGGCTCAGTGCTTGGCACTCTTCTATTGTCTCTGTATACCCACACTCTCAGTGAGGTCATTTATTCACAAGCTTTCATACCACATGGGTGCACAGCATTGCCGTTATAGCATACACATCATGGGTGTCAGCTCATCACCTGACACTAATCCCAGCAAGACTGAGCTGCTGTATATCCCTGTAGATATATCCCCAGGTCATGATCTTGAGAATTCTGGGATTGCACCATCTACCACCTTGGGGTAGTTCTGGACAATTAACTTTCTGTCCTTATTGATAACCTGACAAATCCATGCAGGTTTCCTATACACCGTCAGGAGGATCCGGGATTTCTCTCCACAGAGGCCACTCAGGTGTTTTTCTTCAATTCCTTGTCATCTTGCAGGTCTTCCCCTGCGCACTGTCAGACTCTTGGAACTGATTCAGAATGCAACATGTTTTCAAGCTCTCCAACATCACCTCATATCTGTCCTCCCTCCACTCCACTGGCTTCCTGTATTTGCCTGAGGCATGTCCACAAAACCATCTGAAGACACTTACCAAACTCTGCTTCACACCACTTTCCCTTCAAGCCTCTATAGCACAGCTCAAACTGTCCCCCCATCCCTCAAGAGACACACCTCAAGACTCTTATCTGTACTAGCACTCAGTTCGTGGAATTACCTTCCCCGTTTCAGCACTTCACTAAACATCAAGCACTAAAAAACCTTGACTTGTACAGCTTTTGTTGCTGTCCCAACTCACTGTACTATCTCCTAGGGTCTCTAACAAGGTTTTAGCTTGATAATATTCCTAGACTCTGATCTGAGATTACAAAGCACTTCTGTAAGACACTATGGACAAGTTTGTATTTTAAATGCAGTAAATGTAAATGTAGGAACCAAAAACAAGGATAGTGTTTTAGAGACGGGGGGAACAAAAGCATCCCACAGTCCCACAGTTCCACTGGTAGTCCCTGTCCTGGTTGTGTCATCAAAGGTCGCTTTCACCTACAGTTAAAGCTAGTAACTGTTAGTTGATTCAAAACTCAGAGGGAAGAAAGTCAGCCTTGAGTTCCTCCAATTCTCAAGATCATGACCTGGGGATGTATCTACAGGGATATACAGCAGCTCAGTTCCTCCAAATCTTGGTATTTGCACATAACCACAGATTTTGGAAATCTGCTGTACAGCGCTATAGTGGAATTAGCAAGTGAGTCGGAAATCATATTAATAACGTTAACCTAAACCCAATAACCACTGGTTTTACCTAAAACAACGCCATAACGTTCATGTTTCTGAACAATACGAGTTTGTTTTCCATGTTGTTTTATGTGTGTATTACGGCTGGCTTTATAACAACGCTGGGGACACGATGATAAAGTCTGTGTCTTTAAATGACGGTGTTTTATCTCCATTACTAAGTAAATCTTATGTTTTCAGGTGGCAGCTGCATGAGAATTGACCTGGAACTCTTAAGTTTTCAGATCCAGAATGCACCTACTTCAACACTGTGTTGTTCAAAAGTTCAAGCTGGAGTATTATTTCAATGATTCGTTTTCATTCTTTGATTGTTAAAGATTTTATGGTTAGGTCATGTCTGATTTTTTTTATTTTTATTTTTATGTCCTCGTGTAGTGCCTTGTGAAAATATCTATCACGTAATTCAGTTAATGCACTCTTTCTCACTTTCTATAATACTACCTTGCGCATGGACTTGCAATAATGAGTCTTTATTGGTCACATATACATTACAGCACAGTGGAATTCTTTTCTCTTCGCATATACCAGTATGTTAGGAGGTAGGAGCCATGATACAGCGCCCCTGGAGCAGAGAGGGTTAAGGGCCTTGTTCAAGGGCCCAACCGTGGCAGCTTGGCAGTGCTGGGGCTTGAAACCCTGATCTTCAGATCAGTAACCCAGAGCCTTAACCGTCAAGCCATCGTTGATAATAATTAAATATGTATTTCGCATTTAAACCCGTGACTATGGGAAATTCTTCAAGGTGGTTTCTAAAGGTAACATAAAAGCTGCATTATGTCTTTTACTTAAATCGAAGGGAAAAAATTGAGGCTTGTGAAAAAACGACTGTTTACAGTTAAGTGATAACAGGAACTAACATTAGATGCAGCTACAAATGTATAAAACGTATCCGTCGTGTTGATATTTAAACGTAAAATTTGTAATAATCGTCAAACTGCCGTGGTGTAAGAGGAATAAAACATTTCAGTATTCATTTTTTTTAATGATTCTATTGTTGGATGTTTTCGTGGTTCAGCACCAACAGGAAAATAAAGTGATGCAGTGAATCTAGTCAGACATAGGCTGCTTATCTTTCTACGTTATGAACGAAGGCGTCAGCTCCGATCGGTGAGCCGAGCCGGACGATTTCTCACTCTGGAATTCCATCGCTTTGCAAATGTTTATTTCATCACTTCCAGGATATGGGCCGTATATGGCCTGGGAAATAGTGCCAGACTCGGGCTTAGATTTGAAACAGGAGCTGGGCCAATAGAATTAGCACAGGATGTAGAGATAGTTAGTTAGATATTTTTGCCATCTGGATCTGGATAATAAGATCAAACGAACAAAACGTGAGAAAGGTGAAGCAGCTGTTTTAATGCCCTAAAGATCTGGAGGAAAAAACGAGCAATTTACCTACGCCATGCTCCATCTATCACTGAGTTTAAAAAAATCTAAATAAACACTACAAACGAATTAAAAAATATATATATATATATATATATATATATATATATATATATATATATGTATATATATATATATATATATATATGTAAAAGCTTTTTAGATGGCATTTAAACTTTTATTTAACTTTTATTATTTGCTTTTATCATGACCCATTAGAATATTAAAATTTTTGTACTTTAAATTCTTTTTATTTTGCAACAAATATCTTTATATTTTTATATTATTAGGATTTTCTTTTTTTTTTTCACTAGAATTTATTTGTTGCTTTTATATTGTTTGCCTGTTTTTATGTCGGTTTCAGACTACATTTTGTTGCTGTTTTTCTTTTCTTTTCTTTTTTTCTTTTTTTGCATTTTAAAGGTGGTATATTATTATTAGTAGTAGTAGTAGTAGTAGGGGTAGTAGGGGTAGTAGTAGTAGTATTGTGCATAGCAACATGAATAAACCCCTTTTCAGCATGACTCGTTGTCTTTAACTGCTCGGAGGAACGTGAGGAGCTGCTGAAGGCCTTTAAGCATCTCGGTGCTAATGGATCTCGTTCCTTTCAACTGTCTGCCAGCGTATAAGGAAATGCAACCCGGCTCCATATTGCATCCAGGCAAGGGTACTTAAGGATGTACCATGGAAATTTCTAGTGTCTTGCACTCAGGTTTGTTTTTTTTTAAATCCATCAACCTACAGTACTTCTTCACCATAGTTACAGCCACCAGAAGGAACAAACTCATCAAGCTTGCAGCCACTTCCTTTAAAATGAACGTCTTTTAACACAACCCTGCTGTGATGAGTATTTATAATATCCCTGAGTGTTACAGTGCAGTCATTTGTGCAGGATCCGGTACTCCGTCAGTCATCAGACCACAACGGTAACACAACTGTAAACGTAAACGTCTAGAGCTTGGCATCGGTTCTGCGTATGTTTGGGTGTCTTTAGGCGAGATCTTCGACTCTTTGAAACTTAAGGCCTTGAATCAATAACCACAGCAGCGTAACACACTGTCCACACAGCTCAGGTTACACACACACACACACACACACAAACACACAGTACGGAGCTTAAAGCAGGGTAAGCACATCATTTAGCAAAGATTAGTGGTTTCAAAATTATGCTTTAGTGGTTCTGGGATTTGGTTAGATATTGATGTAGCGATGTTAGGGTTTAGTGTAAGTGTTTTAGGAGTTAAGATTAGGGTTTAGTGAGCAAGGGTTTTTCAGAGGAACAAAGCCGCCAGAGTCGAGAGCCGTATGAACTCCGGTGTGAGGTTTCCCAGTAGGCGTCGTAGTCAGAGACGTCGAAACGTAAGATCTGTCAGAAACCGCGAGCTGCGTATCACCCTGAGAACACCATCTTTGCGGTAAAGCATGGTGGTGGTAGCATCGTGTTGAGTGTTACCCTTGGCCTCTTGGTTGCTTGTGTGTGGGTTTTTATGATCTCTTGTGCATTTACTTAGGCATATCACTACGAATACTCCTCTCCACGTGGTCCGCATAAATAAAACTGATCTACAAACAGCTGAAGAAAGGCGGAAACCCCTATGATTGTATACGATGCTGTGGGATTGTCTAAATGTGACATTTCTCAAGTGTGTGATTTTAAAGAATCTTTTAAGACTGTACCCATAAGCATCATTTTTTTTTTTTTTTAACGTTAACGATATACACCACTATCCTGTTTTATCAAAATATGCGGCACGTGGGAATAAAAAGGGAAGGCTTTACACCAGGTGCGGCTGTCATCGTAACAAACGGCGGGATGGTTAGCGCGGTTCGGCTTTATGTTCTTTTTCTTCCCTCTCCGACAGGCTCATAGGGAACACCCTCGGATTTCCTTTTTTTTTTAGCCCGTCATCATTCTTGTCTTCAGAACAAAGTGGCGATTGTACAGTTTCATCCATCCATCCATCTTCTATACCACTTATCCTTTTCAGGGTCACGGGGAACCTGGAGTCTGTCCCAGGGAGCATCGGGCACGAGGCGGGGTACACCCTGGACAGGGTGCCAATCCATCGCAGGGCACACTCACACACACACTGATTGTACAGTTTAGTCACTTTTATTTTGTTAAGAACACAACAGTCGGTCAGATTGAGCTCTTTAATCTCGCTCGGTTTGGTTTGGTGTTCAAAAATAACTAAATAAATAAATAAGGAAATTCAACTTCTTCGATTGTGAAACAGGTGGAAAACAACAACAACAACAACAACAACGCCATGTCCATTGTGTTCTCCATGATGTAGCGTCTTTACTGTTCTCTGTGAAATATATCAAGCAGTTTCATAATGCCTGATCCCAGACTGATTTAAAGGAAACAAAAATCTCAATCAGAACAATTGGAAATTCTGGGAATTCTAGAAAATTCTACATACTTTTTTTTTCTTTTCTATTACAGTTAGTATTCTCATTATTTTTTAGAAATCTTCATTCTTCTTGACCTCTTTCTACCCATCCATCTTCTCTTCTTGACCTCTTTCTACCCATCCATCTTCTCTTCTTGACCTCTTTCTACCCATCCATCTTCTCTTCTTGACCTCTTTCTACCTTTTCTCTCGTTTCCAGTTCACTCTTCTGCATTATTACTCTGCCATCTCGTGCTCTCCATTCTCACCCTTTCTGCCTCCTTCGGGTTTTCTCTTCCTCTTTCCATTCCTCCTCTTTCCACACGCTATCGTCATTCCCTCTCTCTCTCTCTCTTCCTATCCACTTTCCATCGTTCTATATACATCTCATTCTGTCTTTCTTCCTTTGCTTCTCTTCCTCATTCTAGCAATCACTTTCCCTCTTCCTTTCCCCAACCTCCTTCTCTTCTTTCCCTCTTTTTCTCCTTCTCTCGTCATCCATCTCTCCTGCTTCTCTCTTTCTACAGTCTCAGCTCGCACAGGACCTTCCAGAAACAACTCTTTTTTTCCCTCTCTTTATTTCCTTTATCCATTCTCTCTTTCTTCCTTGCTCTCCTTCCTTCTCATTCCTCTCCTGACTTTGCTTTTCTTCTCTCTCTTCGTCTTTTTTTCTGTCGCTTTCTTCTCTTTCCTTTATTTCTTTTCTTCTCTCTCATTCTTTATCTTTTCTTTTCCTCTGTCATTCTCTCTCTCCATTTGATCATCTCTCTTTCTCTCGCATTCTCTCTCTCCATTTCATCATCTCTCTCTCTCTCTCTCTCTCTCTCAGAGATACATTTTGGAAATTACAGCAGTAACAATAAAATTAGGTCTTCTGGATTTTCAACTAGTTAGTAAATACTTTTGAACATAAGTTGTTGAACTTTTTGTTGTTGTTTTTTTATTTTTGAGGCCCAGCTCATGGCAAAGATCACGAAGACATTTGCTTAAGATCCGACGTGAATTCTAGCGGACGTCGCTGTTCGTCCTGGGGACGTACATAAAGTACACAGGCGAAGACGTGAACCGTGGCGCTCGCATCGCCGCTCGCACGCAGCCGAACAAGTCAGATTTAGTGTGTTAAGACAATCTAGGCATGTATACACGATGCATCAGACACACTGCCTCGTTAGCTCCTGTTATCTTTCAATGGTTGTCAAAGTCGCAGGGTTTTGAAGATTACCACTACGCCACACTGCACCAAACGCTCCTCTGAATTACAAATGAAAATGGGACCTTTTCTACACAGCCGTCTCGTGATGTGCATCAAGTGCCCCAGTGATCGTAACTTCTGATTTCTCCTGATTTCTCCTGATACGTCTAACGTGACTTGGTTTGTAAACCTCATGCAGCCCTTTTTAAATGTTGAAATCCATTACAAATCAAACACTGCTTACAATCCAGCAGCATGGAGTGTGTCGAACATAGCACACACACAGCACATATACAACACATACACAACACATACACAACACAGACACAACACATATACAGCACATACACAACACATACACAACACATATACAACACATATACAGCACATACACAACACATACACAACACATACACAGCACATACACAACACATACACTGCACATATACAACACATACACAGCACATACACAACACATACACAACACATACACAGCACATACACAACACATACACAACACATACACAGCACATATACAACACATACACAGCACATACACAACACATACACAACACATATACAACACATACACAACACATATACAGCACATACACAGCACATACACTGCACATATACAACACATACACAGCACATACACAACACATACACAGCACACATACAGCACATACACAACACATACACAGCACATACACAACACATACACAGCACATATACAACACACACAGCACATACACAGTACATACACAGCACATACACAACACATATACAGCACATACACAGCACATACACAACACATATACAGCACATACACAACACATACAACACACACAGCACATACACAACACATACACAACACATACACAACACATACACAGTACATACACAGCACATACACAACACATACACAGTACATACACAGCACATACACAGCACATACACAACACATACACAACACATACACAGCACATACACAACACATACACTGCACATATACAACACATACACAACACATATACAACACATACACAACACATACACAGCACATATACAACACATACACAGCACATACACAACACATACACTGCACATATACAACACATACACAGCACATATACAACACATACACAACACATACACAGCACATATACAACACATACACAGCACATACACAACACATACACAGCACATACACTGCACATACACAACACATACACAGCACATATACAACACACACAGCACATACACAACACATACACAGCACATACACAGCACATATACAACACACACAGCACATACACTGCACATACACAGCACATACACAACACATACACAACACATACACTGCACATACACAGTACATATACAGCACATACACAACACATACACAGCACATACACAACACATACACTGCACATACACAACACATACACAGCACATACACAGTACATACACAGCACATACACAGCACATACACAGCACATACACAACACATATACTGCACATACACTGAACATACACAGCACATACACAGCACATATACAACACATACACAGCACATACACATACCGGAGGACACAGAGTCTCAATATTAGTGTAGCCTTAGATTAGTGTGTGTGTGCACATCTGCATTACATACACACTCTCATACACCTGCACAGGGCATGCACCAAGTTACAGGGTCTTGGAGGCTGACTGTGTGTAGTTTTACACACCTACTGACACACACACACATACACACATGTAATGCAACGCAATGCAAACAGAGGTCCAGGTCCAATGACTAGCCTGAGAAATGTTTGACACAACACACACACACACACACATACCACACTAACACACTCAGGATACTGGGGTGCAGTACAGTGAGTGTGTGCTACACGTCCTGCATGCTAATCACCAACACACAACCACCCACCCACACACACACACACACACACACACACACTTCCCTTAAGCCTTTCTCTGTGTATGTAAAAATGAATACTCATAAACACACAAATCCACACACACACACACACACACACACACACATGATCAGTCAGCATTTCTGCAGGGTGTTGCACTTTGTGTGTCCGCGCGTGTGTTTAATGCGAGAACAGCGCGAGCCCCTCATCAGCGAGTGCCGCAGTCTGCACACACGCGCGCGCGCGCAAACACACACACACACACACAGCAGCGCGAGCCCCACATCATGTACCGCCCTGCCCCGCGCCGCCCCGCGTGCCTCAGTCTTGTCCCTATAACCCCCAACACACACACACACATACAACTCATCTTCATTCTTTCTTACCTGCACTTTTGTCCTTGTTCTCCATCTCACGCGCTGCTCTCCTGTTCTCTCTCCCTGTCGGTCACGGAGGAGGAAGAGGAGGATGAGGATGCTGATGAAGATGATGAAGACGCGGCGACGGGCGGCTCCCTCTCTCTTCTCTTCTTCTCCTCCTCGCGAGGATGCTCTCATGCGCGCGCGAGGCTTCTGTCGTTAGGGCCGCTAATTCCGTTTCTGTCTGCAGGCGCGTGCGTTGCGTTACCTGTGTGTGTTTGTGTATGTGTAAGTGTGTGAGTGTGCGCGCGCGCGAGCGCCGTCACAGCAGGAGCGGTGCAGCTGCAGACGCGGGTGTTACGTCACGAGTTTGATATCGTCATCCAAAACAAAACAGAAATGGAGCATTACATCTCTCTCTCTCTGTCTCTCTCTCTGTCTCTCTCCATGTCTCTCTCTCTCTGTCTCTCTATCGTTTTCTGTTTTTGAAATTTTTTTATTTGTTTCTGTTTCTTCTTTCTCTTTCTCTCCAGTTATTTTTCTGTCTTTCTCTTCATGTCTACATACAGTGCATAAGTATTCACCCCCTAAAACTTTTCCACATTCTGTAGTGTTACAACCTGGAACTGAAATGGGATTTATGTGTCCTGAATCCATACATGATAACTCATAACTATGAAGTGGATGAAAATTAATATAGCAGTGTAAAAGTTGTGGTTGCATTACTATTTGCCATCCAGAGTCACATTATTAGCTGAACTGAGTCCACGTGTGTGCAATGAAAATGTCACGAGATATCAGTATAATACACTTGTACCTGGAAGGCCCCAGAGTTAGCTATAGAACATACAT
>NC_071271.1:4372574-4430074 GCF_023375685.1 Ictalurus furcatus
ATTCCGTCTCTGCAGCGATCCATGCTGAAGTACTTCACCTCTAACCCCACCTCCAGTGAGTAAACACGCTTGTCAATCACTCTCAGAGGGCGTGGCCTTGCTCTCTCTCTCTCTCTCTCTCTCTCTCTCTCTCTCTCTCTCAGACACACACTGATGGAAGTTTCAGCTCTGGTTAATTTTTAAAAAAGCGAACTTGCACAATGTACAGATTGTGTTTATAATTAAATAAACATCATACCTTAATATCACTTTAAAGTGCACAATCTCCTTTTGTGTATTACAGCTGCTGGAAGATGATGTCGTAGTGCGTGTTACAGCAGCTGACCAATTAGCAGTTTCGCATAAATTACATTACACACTCATTATAATCCCAACACATGCTCGTTATAATCCCAGCACACGCTTGTTATAATCCCAACACGCAAACTCGTTATAATCCCAGCGCGCAAACTCCTTATAATCCCAGCACGCAAACTCGTTATAATCCCAACGCGCGCACTCGTTATAATCCCAGCACACGAACTCCTTATAATCCCAGCACGCGCATTCCTTATAATCCCAGCACGCAAGCTCGTTATAATCCCAGCACGCAAACTCGTTATAATCCCAACGCGCGCACACTCGTTATAATCCCAACGCGCGCACTCGTTATAATCCCAGCACGCAAACTCGTTATAATCCCAACATGCGCACTCGTTATAATCCCAGCACGTGAACTCCTTATAATCCCAGCACGCGCATTCCTTATAATCCCAGCACACGAACGCCTTATAATCCCAGCACGGAAGCTCGTTATAATCCCAACGTGCGCACACTCGTTATAATCCCAGCACGCAAACTTGTTATAATCCCAACATGCGCACTCGTTATAATCCCAGCACGGAAGCTCGTTATAATCCCAACACGCGCACACTCGTTATAATCCCAACGCGCGCACACTCGTTATAATCCCAACGCGCACACACTCGTTATAATCCCAACGCGCGCACACTTGTTATAATCCCAACGCGCGTACACTCGTTATAATCCCAACGCGCGCACTCATTATAATCCCAGCACGCAAACTCGTTATAATCCCAACACGCAAACTTGTTATAATCCCAACATGCGCACTCGTTATAATTCCAACATGCACACTCGTTATAATCCCAACACGCGCACTCGTTATAATCCCAACACGCGCACTCGTTATAATCCCAGCACGCGTTATAATCCCAACACGCGCACGCGTTATAATCCCAACACACAAGCTCGTTATAATCCCAGTACGCGCACTCGTTATAATCCCAACACGTGCACTCGTTATAATCCCAACACGCGCTCTCGTTTTAATCCTAATACACATTCATTCTAATCATAACGCACTAATGATCACACTTCTTTCTTTCGTTGATATTCTACTCTTTTAGTAATGCAGGTCTAGTTACTGTTTGAATTTCACAATAATATTGGCACAGTAGCAGTATAGAAATGCCAAATAAATCAAGTTTGTGTGTGTGTGTAGGTGCACGGTGTTGGCCCATGCTGCTGTCGTCTTTCAGTCACTACTCGTTCTTCCACATGGCGGCCAACATGTATGTGTTGTGGAGTTTCTCCTCCAGCGCCGTGAGCATGATGGGAAAGGAGCAGTTTGTTGCTGTCTATCTTTCTGCAGGTAGGTGTATGTCTGTCTGTCTGTCTGTCTGTCTGCTTCTGTGAGACTCTATTAAAGCTAAAAACTTCAGTACAGCCATCACATAGACATGCCCTCATTCCTATATAGCTTGTGTGTGTGTATGTCTGTGTTTCAGGTGTAATCTCCTCATTTGCTAGCTACGTTTGTAAAACGTTAACAGGGAGGATGGGGCCTTCGTTAGGGGCGGTGAGTGTGTCACACATCATGAACATTTTATTCTGATTGTTATAATGATTTATTTTAACACTACTGCATAGTAATATAATATATACTGTACTGTAGTAACCTGTACTTAAAGAAATATACCACTAGAGGGTGCTACTGGTTTAATTTTCTCAAAGGAAAGTCTCACATCCTTTACATTGATTTTGAATGTGTGTGTGTGTGTGTGTGTGTGTGTGTGTGTGTGTGGGTCAGTCTGGTGCTATTATGACCGTGCTCGCTGCCGTCTGCACGAAGATGCCTGAAGCTAAATTGGCCATCGTCTTCCTCCCTATGTACACCTTCACTGCAGGAAACGTGAGATACACACACGCGCACACATACATACGCATACATACACACACACACACACATACACACACACACACACACACACACACACATACATACACACACACACACACACATACATACACACACACACACACACACACATACATACACACGCACACACACATACATACACACGCACACACACACATACATGCACACATACACGCAAGCACACACATACATACACACGCACACACATACATACACACGCACATACATACACACGCACACACATACACACACGCACGCACACACATACATACACACACACACACGCACACATACATACACACTCACGCACACATACATGCACACACACACATACGCACACATACATGCACACATACACGCAAGCACACACATACATACACACGCACACACATACACACACCCACACACATACATACACACATACATACACGCACGCACACACACACATACATACACACACACACACACACTCACACACATACATGCACACACATACATATACACACACGCACCCACACATACATGTACAAACATACATACACACACGCACCCACACATACATGCACACACATACATGCACACACGCACACACACATATATGCACGCACACACATACACATACACATGCACACATACACACATACATACACACACACACACGCACACATACATGCACGCACGCACGCACATACATGCACACATACATACACGCGCACACATACACACACACACATACACACACGTGCACACACACGCACACACATACATACATACACATGCACACACGCACACACATACATACACATACATACACACATACATACACACACACATACATACACACACACACACACACACACCGTAAAAGTAATGAAAAGCTCTTTTATTTTTATTTCCTGATATTTGTTGTGATGTCACTTCTTGAATCAGGCACTGAAAGCCATCGTTGCCCTGGATACAGCAGGTTTGATTATGGGATGGCGCTTTTTTGACCACGCTGCTCATTTAGGGGGCGCTCTGTTTGGCATGTGAGTGAAACACACACACATACGCACATCTCAACACTGTACACTAATCACATAATTATCAACCATAATCTGTATGTATCTCTCTCTCTCTTGTGCATGTGTGTGCGCGTGTGTGTAAAGATGGTACATCATCTACGGTAATGAGTTGATCTGGAAGAACAGAGAGCCGCTGGTGAAAATGTGGCACAACTTCCGGACACGAGGACCTGGTACCGGCGGAAACGGATCCCTCTAGAGCATCATGGGGAAAAAATATTACATCGGATCATCATAGTAAACACCAATGTATTAGGAATGAGTGTGTACTTTGTGTGTGTGCGTGTGTGAATGAGCTGTGATTAAACTTATTTCAGTTGTTCTTTTGGAATATAAATAAAATGTTTATTACGTTGTTTGGTTTACATATTTGTTGTTTTTATTCAATGTTATACGTTTAAAAGCATTTCTGTCCGCCACTATGTGATGATGTCACAGTGGCCGTTAGAGCAGCCGACCAATCAGCAGCGACATGTGACTGAACAGCGGAACTGCACGCTGGTTAGAATCCCAACACGCGTCGGTATAATCGCACACTCGCTGGTGCGCAATAATAACATCGTTGATTATTTTCCTGTAACAGCACGTTCTGAAGTGTTTTATTCCTCTTACACCACAGTGCTTTGTCAACGATGACAATTTTTCATTTATTAAAGAGCGAAATCTGACGCTTTTTAGCCGTTTATAGTTACCGTTCTGGAACGTCCATGAAGACTAGTTGGAGTTACACTGACACTGGAGACTCCTTCCATAAATGTTACAGAAACATCTCGCAGCAAACTTCACTATGTTTATGATTATTTTTGTTTTGTTAAATAACACCTTTTTATTCATTGATTGTTACTGTAAGATTATGCAGACCATCCGCTATACGAGTCCCTGTGAGAGATGTTTCTATAGAAACCAAGATATTAGATCACGGAACAATGTGTTTATGCTATGATTGTTAGAAACTGTCATTGAAACCAGGAGTATTGCATGAAACTGGGAAGTGTGTGTGGGGGGGTGGGGGGGGGGTAAACTGCTGTAATATTCAGTAACTGCAGTTTCAGTTGGAGAACTTTGATCCCAGTTAAATGTAAATGATTGACAATGATGACTGACACACACACACACACACACACACACACACTCCATCCTCAATCACAGATTTCTGTCTTTATAATATAATAAACTGCTACATTCTCTCAATGCTAGAAACAGGGTTGGGATTAAGGATTAGGAATAGGGTGTTGTTATGGAAACCTAGAAAACAATCTGATCGGCTGTTTGATATTTCAGCATTTTTTTAATTGAATGTTTTTATCAAAACTTCCCCTTTTATGCTTCTCGTGCTTCTCTAAACACAATGTACTGTTCAGTACTGACTCAGTTGCATAACGCTGGTTATGCTGACTTTTTTGCTCAGGTTTACCATAACACATTTGCAAATAGGGAGTTTGGGTTGGGGATTAGGAATTAAAGATTAGGAGTAAAAAGATAAGGGTTTGGATTAAGAGTTAAGGATTAGAAGTTAAAATTTAAGGTTTTGGATTAAGAGTTAAGGATTAGGAGTTAAAAGATAAGGGTCTGGATTAAGAGTTAAGGGTTTTGATTAAGAGTTAAGGATTAGAAGTAAAAAGGTTCTGGATTAAGAGTTAAGGATTAGGAGTTAAAGTTAAGGGTTTGGATTAAAAGTTAAGGATTAGGAGTTAAAAGATAAGGGTTTGGATTAAGAGTTAAGGATTAGGAGTTAAAAGATAAGGGTTTGGATTAAGAGTTAAGGATTAGGAGTTAAAAGATAAGGGTTTGGATTCAGAGTTAAGGGTTTGGATTAAGAGTTAAGGATTAGGAGTTAAAAGTTAAGGGTTTGGATTCAGAGTTAAGGATTAGGAGTTAAAAGTTAAGGGTTTGGATTAAAAGTTAAGGATTAGGAGTTAAAATATAAGGGTTTGGATGAAGCGTTAAAGATTAGGAGTAAAAAGTTAAGGTTTTGGATTAAGAGTTAAGGATTAAGAGTTAAAAGATAAGGGTTTGGATTAAGAGTTAAGGATTAGGAGTTAAAAGATAAGGGTTTGGATTCAGAGTTAAGGATTAGGAGTTAAAAGATAAGGGTTTGGATTCAGAGTTAAGGATTAGGAGTTAAAAGTTAAGGGTTTGGATTAAAAGTTAAGGATTAGGAGTTAAAATATAAGGGTTTGGATGAAGAGTTAAAGATTAGGAGTAAAAAGTTAAGGTTTTGGATTAAGAGTTAAGGATTAAGAGTTAAAAGATAAGGGTTTGGATTAAGAGTTAAGGATTAGGAGTTAAAAGATAAGGGTTTGGATTCAGAGTTAAGGATTAGAGGTAAAACGTTAAGGTTTTGGATTAAGAGATAAGGATTAGAGGTAAAAAGTTAAGGGTTTGGATTAAGAGTTAAGGATTAGAAGTTAAAAGTTAAGGTTGGGGATTGATGTTGGGGATTTAGGATTAGTTTTATGCATTAGGAATTAGGATTTGAGAGTTAAGGTCCGGACGGAAGGTTTAGGAGTTAATGTTGGGAATTAGCTTTTAAGATTGAGGATTTTAGGGGTTACTGTTATGTTGGGGATTATGATTTTGGGTTTGGGAGCTAACATTGGGGATTAGCTTTTATGGTTTAGAAGTTACTCATTTAGATTGGGGTATTATGGTTTAGAAATTAGGTGTTAACATTGGGAGTTATGATGTATGATTTAGGAGCTGAGGTCCTGTATTAGGATTGAGGGTTTAGACATTTAGGCAAGGATTAGGATTTGGGTTAGGGATTAAGATTAGGGTTTAGGAGAACATGATGGGGATTTGGACTTAGGGTTTAGGGTTTAAGAGTTTAATGGCATAAAGTTGGGGACTAGGATTCAAGTGTTAAAAGTTAAGGTCTGGAGTTAATGATTTAGAGAGTAGGAGTTTAGAAATGTTTGGGTGTTGGAGTTTAGGATTTAGGACAGGGTTTATCAGTGTTGAAGAGTTAGAGGTGGAGATTGGGGTTTAGGAGTTGTGTTGGGGTTCATGAATTAGGGTTTAACAGTAAAGAAGGCTAAAAAGTAGGGTTCTGGAGATTGGGGATGATCGTTTTAGAGTTTGTTTTAGATATTATATTTGGTGTCAGGAGTTTAGGACTTTGTGTTTGTTGTGATGTGATCTTTTCCTGCACACATCTAGCCCTCCTGAACAAAATCCACTGCCGTTGTGTTTAGCTGCTCTGTTTTGGGGGTCACTGACCCAAAGCCAATATTAACACAGTGACTTACACGACTCGAGACAGTGAGGCAGAACCGCACACTGTTTAACACTCAGGAGACTCACAGAGCAGGTAAGTTTAGGAATTACACCTGAAAAGTGATCAGATGAAAGTTGTCACCTTTACTGCGTTTCTGATTTTATTGCTGCTGCTTTACTGGATTAAACCCATCTTCCTGTGATGCGCTCTGGTGTTTTGTGTGCACATGTTGCACTTCATCTACAAATTAAAGGTTAAACAAAGATATGCTCACTGAATAAGAGTCAATTTAAGTTACATTTTAGCTTCTAGTGACATGCCAAGTAAAACGGACGTTCAGCCTAAACCATTATAAGCACTAGGCTTCTTTTAGAGTTAGCATTAGCTTTTTTCCACGCTTTTTGTATTAGTATTAGAACTTTTCTTGTTTCTAGCCTGTCTCTGGTTCCTATGTTAGCATTAGCTTCTCTCTATGTTACAACATGTACAACAACGTCATCATTAAAACCCTTCTTTCCTCGGAAATAACCTTCAGATCCATTCAAAATGGCTTCACTGGTTTAATTTCCCTGCGTAAAGAAACAAGTAGAGGCTTCTAATGTGTTTCTGGTGAACTGTGATGGTCGTATAATGGAATATATTTTTCCTAATGGTTCCTGATTGCTTATCTAATTTTATTCAGATGGTAATTATTGGGTTCTGCTGGTATTTAATAGTAACCAGAACATTTTTAATGGACCCCTAAAGAAATTCATTAAACCAAGCGTATAGTATGTTATCATTAGCCTTTTTTGTATGTTTTTGACACTTAGAATTAACTCCATCCTTAGTCTTGGTTTAGGAGTTAAGGTTTATGGGTTGTGGTTGAAGTTATGATTTTGGATTAAAGGAGTAGTTTGATTTTTTTTTTTTTTTTTTAAAGAACATTTACACAATTCTCCATGTTTGAATCTTTATGTAAGGGAAGTCTAGCCCACCATAAACCTTTTCTGTAAATATCAATTTTAAGCCACATCTAGCTCTTGGCTTTGCAGATTAGGTACCAGGGGTTAGGTTTAGGATTAGAGATTAGGGGTCGGGAGTACAGATCAGGAGTTGGGATTAGGGATTAGGGATTGGGGGTTGGGATTAGACATTAAAGTGTTGGGATTAGAGATTAAAGGGTTGGGATTAGAGACTAAAGAGTTGGGATTCAGAGATTCACAGGTTGGGATTAGAGACTAAGGGGTTGGGATTACAGAGTAGGAGTTGGGATTTGGGATTAGAGATTCGGGTTTGGAATTAGATATTAATGGGTTGGGATTAGAGATTAAGGGGTTGGGATTACAGAGTAGGAGTTGGGATTAGAGACTAAGGGGTTGGGATTAGAGACTAAGGGGTTGGGATTACAGAGTAGATGTAGGGATTACAGATTAAGGGGTTGGGATTAGAGATTAAGAGGTTGGGATTAGAGATTAAGGGTTTGGGATTAGAGAGTAAGGGTTGGGATTACAGAGTAGGAGTTGGGATTAGAAACTAAGAGGTTGGGATTAGAGATTAAAGGGTTGAGATTAGAGATGAGACTCTCTCTATATATATGGGTTATAATATCTCCATTCCATTTCTGTGCCTCAGTTTCTGCCTTTCTTCTCAGTGATGGCAGAGGTAATGGTGGAGGTGATGGGCGTGGTCCTGGCCATTCTCGGTTGGTGTTTGGAGTCGAGCAGCACAAACTCAGCGGTTTGGCGGATACACACCAATGCCGACTCAGTGATGACGAGCAGCTCACAGTACGAAGGCTTGTGGAAGAGCTGCGCTTCCAACAACATGGGGGTGCAGTGTGTGACACACCCCACAACACTGGGGCTGCCTGGTGCGACACACATGCACACACACACACACACACACACACACACACACACACACACACACACCAAACACCAGTGACTCTCAGAGACACACCCATCTGTCCCACTCATACAGACCAATATGTCCTACTGGGGGGAGAAAAAAACGGTTTCAGACAGGCTGTCCTCAAATGTTGTGGTGACATCATACTCTGTGATCAAGTTTGTTATTGGCTGACCAACAAACCTAAGCTCCACCCTCAGGAATGTGTGTCACTCTTCCGAATCATGTGATCACACTGATAAGGCAAACCATAAACCTTTAGAGGAGACACGCTTAATCGAAACCTAGATTCATCATCATCATTTTCTGCCCGTTTGTTGCCGTGGCAACCGTAGGATAGTCTCAGGTTTATGACTTTATGGCCCTTCCGAGTAAAGTCCTCTTAACACCCTGTCTCACACACACACACACACACTCCCAGAGAGGAGGCCGTCGGACTGGGATTTACTCTAAATACGTTTTCATGCTATAGATTTAGTGTGTTGTTCTCTAGGACAGTGTGTGTTAGCTGTTTGTATCTGTTAGCGTTTACTTTAGGTGTGTGTGTGTGTGTGTGTGTGTGTGTGAGAGAGAGTGTGTGTTAGCTCTCTTGTAGCACTAACCTTTAGATTTGTACTCGTTAACACAAAAGGCCAGTTAGTGCACGGTGCTGCAGTGTGTATTAGTGAGTATAGTAGTTTTGCTGAAGTGTGTGTGTGTGTGTGTGCGATCATGTCGATGGCAATGGAGTTACTGGGCTTCTTGTTGTGTGTGGGTGGGTGGCTGCTGAGCGCCGTGAGTTTAGCGAATAACTATTGGCGTGTGTCGTCGTACGCGGGCAGCGTGATCATGAGCACACAGCAGTACGAGAACCTGTGGCAGGCGTGTGTGAAGGCCAGTACAGGAATCAGTAACTGCAGACGCTTCGAGTCCATGCTCGCACTGGATGGTAACACACACACACACACACACACACAAACACACACACACACTTTATGTCTCAGAGGACCTCGGTTGGTTGGGGGGGTATTCTATACATTATATGTAGTACACTACATGTAAATAAATACATTGTTTGTATTGTATTATACACTTTTTACACATTCTTTATCACTATTGTGTTAACTGTGTGTGTGTGTGTGTGTGTGTAGCCCATGTGCAGGCATGCCGTGCTCTGATGATCATAGCCCTGCTACTTGGGCTCGCCTCGATCCTCCTCTCTGTCCTGGGGCTGAAGTGCACCAAACTGGGCGGCATGAAGGAGACGAGTAAAGGACGACTCACACTCACCGCTGGATTGATGTTCATACTGTCCGGTGTGTAACACACACACACACACACACAGACTGTGTGTGTGACAGAGTGTAATATGTGTGTGACAAATTAACACCATTTGTGTGTTTCAGGTTTGTGTGTGCTGACGGCTGTGTCGTGGTACGCATCGCGCATCGTTCAGGAGTTCAACGACCCCTTTTACGTGGGAACAAAGTGAGCAAACGCACACACACACACACACACACTGTGGAATTCTGACTGGTCAGGTGTGCTTGTATGGACGGAAAGAATTATTGTGTAATCATTGATATGGTGAAGTTTTCCATAAGGAGACGTTTATTTCGCATGTTTTGGAAGGAGTCTCCAGTGTCAGTGCTTCGTATCGGTCGGTTCTCTGACACATTTCTGATTGTTTCAAGAGAGAGAGAGAGAGAAAAGCGAGAAGGTGGTGCTCTCGGAACAACGTAAGCGAATACAGGAGCTAGCCTGTTTCTCGGACGTTCCGACATTAAACGCAACCACGAACGGATAAAAACGTTCTAAGCGTTGGCGAATCGCAGTAGTATAAGAGGAATAAAACACGTGCTGGAGGAAAAATAATCGGCGTCAGGGTGGTAACAGCGCACACCATCATCACACCATCTTATTGCTGGTTATTTTCCCGTTACCCTCAGTGACCTTGGCAAGAGGTTCATGGATAGACAGACAATAACGTTTTCGATAAGATCAGTTAAACACACTGTTTATGGGGCATAATTAAGCAGGGTTAAAGGTAAACGATTTCGCTGGAAATAAGAAAAAAGAGGACAAGATGGAGGAAAAGGGAGGAGAGGAAGAAAGTCACGATGAAGGAAGGAATGAAATAAAGTATAATGTGTATAAGGTGTATAATTCGTGTGTGTGTGTGTGTAGATCTGAGCTGGGAACTGGTCTGTATTTGGGTTGGGCCGCGGCGGTGTGTGTGATTATGGGAGGAGCCATGCTGTGTGGATCGTTCAAGAGAGCAAGATCACCAAAACCCACAGAGTGTGTATCACACACACACACACACACACACACACACACAGACACACATAGACACACACACACTGAACTGATTAAACTGTTTATACGCTAAACTGCGATATTCAGACTGTTCTTCCTGCCAGAAACATGACTGGAATTATAGCTACATAGAAATTTAGACCGTAGTTCTTGAAAATTCTGATTAAAAGACAAAACACAGAGCGGGATACGAAGACATTTCTTCATTTAGACAAAAATAGGTGAAAATTCTGTTCATTCTGGGAAAAAAAAAACGTCCGTATCCGACGACCCCTCTTGAGACTGGCTGACGTGAACCTCGGTTTTGTTTGGTCATTTCATTATTAGAAAGAAAGCAATCTAAAGTAATTCGCCCTTTGCCTTTTATGGAGTTTTTGTAAATCTGGCAGGAATTTTTAGTTCTACAAGAAACATGTAGCAAATGATAACAGTCATACATGAAGCATCCACACTAATATCCTGCAGTTTTGAAGTTTCCAGAATAATAATATTGTGTGTGTGTGTGTGTGTGTGTGTGTGTGTGTGTGTGTGACAGTGGTTACAGGTACAAGTCGTCAGCCAATCAGCAGATCTATAAAACAGGCACTCAGTTGGAGAGCAGCACCTCCAGAGCGTACGTCTGAGCCCAGAACCATCTACACACACTCTACACACACTGGAAATGAAAATTGTCTATAAAAATGTTTCTGGCACATAGTGTGTGTGAGTGTGTGTGAGTGTGTGTGTGTGTTGTTTGCGGTGTTAAACAGGATGTCTTTGTGTTGTTATTGTGAATAAATGTTTGCGAAATTGCAGGCTTTTGCCTTTATGAATTAAAGTGCTTTTGTTTTGTGTTGTTGTTTGGGGTTTTTGTTTGTTTGTTTGTTGTTTGTTTGGGGGGGGTTGTTACATTTTTTAGTAAATAACAACAATAGATTCTATTTATATAACTTCCGTTTTGGGTAAGTAGAGTAATTGATCATTTCCGGTACTTGTTTTCTGTATGTGGGGTTGGATAATATTTTGGCATGTTAATGAGGAATAAATTAAAAATTGTGGACTATTTCTTTTCTGATGTTTGATGTGAATAAATCAGAACGGATATACTTGCGCCATCTAGTGTCCTTTTATTTAAACTGTGGTAGTAATAAATGTAACTGAAGGTTTCATCATTTTAATAAATCCTTTACGTTTTATATGCTCATTTTTGTATTGCGTTATTAATTAATAAAGATATAACCGACAATGTTTACTGACTGAAACTAGCACTTTATTACTTTTATTTCTTCTACAAATATGAATAATCTCTTTTCTGCTGCTTCTTTAAAAAATAAAAATAAATAAAATAAAATAAATATTAAAAAAGCTACTCTTAAAGCTCATTTGAGATTCAGTTACGCTGATTACCAAATAAGGAGTTCCGGGAAAAAATGTCTGTTTAGGTTATGAGGGCTTGCGTTAAGCTTAACAGCCGGAAGTGATTCTGTGCACGAGCCAAGATGGCGGTTCCGAATGTGTGTGGAGTTGGCTAGCCATCAGGCGACTTCATGTGATTTCTTTCTTCGTTTTATTTTGCGCGTATCAACAAGGATTCTCTCAAGAAGTGTTTAGAAATACCGGAGGAAACCTTTAACTCACGTGAGCTGCTAACATGTTTCCGCATTTAAAAAAGTATTTATGCTAGCTAGCAAGTTAAGATGTTAGTCATTTGTCCTAACCGCAGAACGTTTTATTTTAATTCAGCGCAGTTAAAGTGTATATTTGTTTTGTATAAAGCACTAGTCTTTTTAATTATTTATAAATATATATTTAAAGAATATATATATATAGAAATTCCCCGTTGTTGTTGTTCATGTTTGTTTTGCCAAGTTATAGCTCGTAACGCTGCATTCATTACCGCGCATGCGTGTTAGCGTCATGTTGTTGTAGTAAGTGCGCATGCGCGGTGCCGTACTGTCACATTTAGCCTGCTTAGACTTAGCTAGCTACCCTGATAGTGTTAGTCGTTAACGTTAACCGACTTAAAAAAACACAGATTTTTTCAAATTATTTATTTGTGAGAAGATAAAGAACTGATTTTATCCGTGTGATTTGTGCAGCGAATCGGTTGGATGATGACATGGCAAGTCTAGTTAGCAGGGTGGCTAACATGCTACCTTAGCTAGTTTACCTGTTCATCCATTAATCAGCAAATAATGATGATTTAATATGATCTAAAAAGGTAATATTAGTGACTGTTTATAATATAACGCCAATATAATGTAACTTTAAAAAAAAAAACAAGTACTTTTCTGAAGTTTGTTTGGAGTTCTTTGTTTCAGTTTCACTCACTGCTTTGGAAATATTCAGGTGTTAGTGTTGGTTTTGACAAACTCTAGTTTCATGCCAGTTTAGACTTGAAAAACAACAACCCAAGAACATTAAATATATTCCATAAAAAAAACCAATAATTTAAAAAGATAACGTGAGTTGAATGTTTGTCTGTTTACATCCGGGTCTCTAACCTGCCCCGAAGCTGTCCTCATAATTTTATTTATTCACTATTTTAAAATGTATTGTTTTACTTTATTAAATGTAGGAAATAGATTTTATGAGTGAAATTATCTTATTTCGCTCTGTGTAACTCTAGACAGAAATAATGGTTATGCCAAGTCACGTGACATGAGGTCAGCGGTTTCCAGAGCCCGGTTTGTTTGATTGACAGGCTGTCAGAACGCATCACAGAGAGGAAAAACACTCACTCTGTCTGAAGACGACAACCAATCACTCTTTGTGTGTGTGTGTGTGTAGCGATGGCAGGTCGCAGGGTGGAGTGTGTATGGAAGAGACACGTGGCGCAGCAGCTGAAGCAGAGGGACCGTGTGCAGCGACAGGCCTTTGAGGAGATCATCCAGCAGTGTGAGTGACTGTAACACAGTTACACACTTTATTCACACACACACACACTGAGTCTGTGTCTGTTTCTCTTTATCTGTCTCAGACTGACTGTCTGTCTATCGGAGTGTCTCTCTGTCTGAACTGAGTGACTGACTGACTGTCTGTCTGTCTCCATGAGTGACACTCACTGACTCTCTCGTGCTGTCTCTCTCTCTCTCTGTGTAGATAACAGGTTGTTGGAGAAGTCAGACCTGCAGGCCGTGCTCTCAGAGCGACTGCAAACAGAGAAATATGAACTACAGAGCAGACATGACCTCAGGTCAGTGACCTCTGACCTCAGTGATATCCAGCAGTGTTTATGTGTAACGTGTATGAGAGTTTATTTTGATAACAGTCTGTGTGTGTGTGTGCGCGAGCAGCCCGGGGGCCGAGTTGAGCCACTGTGACCTGCTGCAGCAGGAAATGTCTCGGATGCGCATCAAACACCAAGAGGAGCTCACCGAGCTGCACAAAAAACGCGGAGAGGTTAGCACACTACAACCAAACACACACACACTGCTAATCAGCGGGATTGGGGGGGGCGAACCAGGCCAGACGCACCGCGCGCCAGGCCAGACCACACACACACACACACTATTAACGCTGTTCATCATAAGTATAGTGTTAAAGATGCATTAGTGTTTTCGCTTTACTGTTTTCAGCTGAGATGATGAGTAATGAGGCTCTGATGAACTGAAGTGTGTGTGTGTGTGTGTGTGTGTGTGTGTGTGTGTGTGTGTGTCTCCGTCTCCAGCTGGCCCAGAGTGTAATTGAGCTGAATAACCAGATTCAACAGAAAGACAAAGAGATACAGAACAACGAGGCCAAGTGAGTACCACATGACCCTGTTAGCGTTCTGTGTGAGTGTTCACTTTGATTTATTTTAGCTAGTTAATAAATAGTCATTGGTTTTCTAGTGGTCCTGGGATCTATCTCTCTGAGAGGTTCAGTTTCAGTCTGGGTCACGTTCCGTACTGAACGATGTGGAACAGTAATATGAGTAATAGGCATGTGAGCGATGGCGCTCTGAAAAGTAGCACAAACCAGTCAGGACTCGCTGAGGTGGGATTTTGTCAGACCTGAAATGAAATGGTGTCTCCTCTGTCACTGCTCAACCCGAAAAACATCAGTTACAGCAGTAATCGGGTTATACACCACCACAAATGTCACACTTATAACCACACAAACGGACAAAGCATCAGCTGGTGGAGGAGCTCCGACTCGCTGAACGCCCACTGAACTGCACACGATGCGACTTTCTTTATTTACCTTTTCCGAGCGAGACACCGCCACCCCCATTTTTAAAATTTATTTATTTATTTATTTATTTTTGCGCATGACTCATCACTGATGTTTAAGTTTCTTGACGTTGGAAATATTTTTTCAAAATGTACGTTTATTCCTGCAAATGAGGCTTCATTAAATTCACCGTGTCGACATTTGCATACTTAACCAGGTAAATTCACCTCAAATCAAGATTTAAAAAAATAAATCAATAAAATGTTCCAGATTGTTCCCATGTCAGAGTTGTGTGAATGTCACTATTTCCAATAAACAGTGCGCAAAACTTCACGTTCAAATCCGCGTCCGTTTCCCGAGATATAGCGTTTTTTGTGGCCCTGAAGAGTTCCACAAGTCGTTACTTTTGCACTATTTATATGGGATGTGTAAAATTTTCGGGGGTCGTCGTGGAAGACGTCTTTAATCGGTCTCTACAGGACTGAACGTGCAATATCAAGGAAAGTCTGCAATACTTGGAGGAGCTCAATTTTTTTTTCTTTTTTTTTTTTTCTTTTCTTCCCCCGAGAGATCGGTTCGGGGCGAGACGCGTCACCGTGACACACGTTCATCACTGTGAAAGACAATTTTGTGCGATCGCGATTTCGCCAACTGTGTTTGTTTTATTATTATGTTTTCTCCCGTTTGAATTGACGTGTAGAAATCCTATGAAACTACAAAGGCTTTCGGATATGTGCGGTGTTATTTCGCAGTGTATTATATATAAACGTTAAAAAGAGCAACATTTTCGTTCATTCATTTTTAAAAAATTTATATGTTTATGGAATGTGTGTGTGTGTGTGTGTGTGTGTGTGTGTAGGATGTTGGAGTACCAGCAGCAGATCTCCCAGCTGGAAGGCGAATGCCGCGAGCTGCGAAACTGCTTGTCGGACCTGGAGCGAGCCAATCAGATGCTACGGGACGAGTATGACGCCTTACAGATCACGTTCAGCGCTCTGGAGGAGAAACTGCGCAAAACCACAGAGGACAATCAGGAGCTCGTCACACGCTGGATGGCCGAGAAGGCGCAGGAGGCGAACCGGCTCAACGCGGAGAACGAGAAGGACTGCAGGTCAGTGCCACACACACACACGTTCACACTGCGAGCCTCAGTGCTCAAATCTGTCTCGTATTATCTTCTTTACGTGTCTGTATTCGATTCTATAACAGAAGAACATTGAAAAGCATGTGTAAGAAGTGTGAACGTGGGGTGTTTTGAAGGTGATCGCCTGCTTATTCATTCACTAATGAACACACACCTGGCTGACGAAAACAAGCAGGTCAGCAGTTACAGATGGGCCATCAGGACTCTTAATAGCTACATTGACTCTTAATAGCTGCAAGAGTCTGGTCATGTGACCTTTCAGACCTGCCGAGTTCAACAGTAAGAAATACACGTCCGTATTACATTTATATAAAAGATCGTGTGTTCTTCACTAGCCCAGTGTCAATGTGAACTTCAAAAGCAGAAATTTTATTTTTATTTACTTAGAATTTTTAAATTAAGATGTTCTAGGTTGTAATATTTTTTTTTAATAAAAAAATTTTTTTTTCAGTACATTTCAGATTTACATTAATGACCATGTTATAATACATTACAGTTTCTCCAGCTCGTTCACAGGGTACGGTGGATGCTCCACATAATCTAAACATAACAATAATAATAATATAATGCACATTTACAATTAAATTTAATTAAAAAAAAAAAAGTGTGTTGCGTAACAAAAACTCTTTAATCTCTATAATCACTGATGCTGTGAACTTTTCTGTAACATTTTAACTTTAATGGAAGGAGTCTCCAGTATCAGTGTTTTATGGCAAATTTTCTGGCTTTAATTTCAAGAGAGATTGAAATGAAAGACATTAATTGAGATTAAAAATAAACAAATAAATAAAAGAGAGAGGCTGTCATAACGTGAATGATATAACTCAAAGTAATTTACTTAAATGTAGCTATAAATGGATAAAAAGTACAGTTTTTTTTTTTTTTTTTTAATAAACATTCATATGGGATACAAGAACTATACACATAACACAGCATTTTAAAGAAAAAGTTTTTTAGAACTTCTCCTGCACACGCCATGTTAATCTTTACACTGGAGTCTGATTGGCCAGAGCAAGAGAGGGGAGGGTCTTCAGGGGTTAAATACAGGGTTGGATGTTCAGTGCCATCAGGTGGAGTTCAGACAGAATACAGGTGAGACACTGGTATTTACTTCACTCTGATACTTTTACTGCTCTGTATTCAGAATTGAATGTAGATCAGCTCTTTAGGTACAACTCTATAGGGGTTTTTTCTCTCCTTCTTCCAGCTAAACATAAATTGTATTAAAGATACAAGACAACTATTTTAATTTTACATGTTTACAAAATTACATTTTGTCTGTTTTGGGGGTATCTGTTTTCAGCATTGATTTGTTTTGTGATGTCACACACCACAGTAGTGGTTAATGGCTCATATGAAAGTAGGCACTTAAGACTTTAAGAATTAGCAGTTATTTCAAGTATTTCTTCTTTTGCCTAGCCTCCCTGGAGCAATATATTCAGAATCTTTTTTTTGTTTTTTTTTTTTATTATTAATTTATTTATTTTTTTACTTTTAACGCAAATGTTATATCTTCACAGCAAATGTTGATATCAATCCCATTCCTTGTCTCAGATGCCCCAAGTTCTTGTCCATGAACACCCAAAATATGAGGAAGTTATCTCTAACCACTAAAATTGTGTGTAAGGTTATCCAAACACGGGTTAAAAAACTTTCCAGAATGGCACAAAACCTCTCCAAAATGGCACAAGACCTCTCCAAAATGGCACAAGACGTCTCTAAATGACATAAAACCTCTCTAAATGGCACAAAGCTTATAAAAATGGCACAAAGCCTTTAAAAATTGCAGACTTCTAGAAATAGCAAACTTTAAAAAAAAAAAAAAAAAAAAAAAAAAAAAAAGAAGGCACAAAATAACCTCACCAAATGGCACCAAACCTCTCCAAATGGCACAAATTGAAAACAAATGGCAGTAGCATGAACTCTGTTACACAATGTGTAATTTCACATACACAAAAAACTCTGAAACATACTTACAAAATATAATGTTTATTAAAAATAGTGCCAGAGCCCCAGGTGAAAGAGCACTTGCTCTCCTAATGGCTCAAATGATAGACACACGAGTGACCGCTCTCCTCTGACATCTCTGGAGGTAGATTGAACCCCTCCTTTAGAAGCTGTGACGCATTCAGGCTTCTTCTACATTCTGCACACCGCCGCTATAAGACACCGATAAATCGTACGCTGAGTGAAAACCAGAAGAAAACTAGCGATCGGAAAAAACTGCCAAACATGCAAAACCTGCTGTATAAAGTTTTGCAGGAAGACCGCTAGAGCGGAGCTGCCATTTCCTGATGGTTTCTCTGCACGGCCCCGTAGCGCTGTGCTGATTGGCCTGTACCCGCTGACGCACAACTCAAGACCAATGGCTGCATGCGTAAAAGGTTTAGTTGTGCTGATTACGCTTTTGATTTTCTCAGCCTCTGAGTGGTCAATCATGTCGAGTTTGGGCTTGTTTGAAAGCTAGAAGTATCTAAAATTGGTCCATGTGGGTGTCAATCAAGTTAGACTGCCTAATTATAATTTAGGAGGCGGGTCGTTCAGCATAGCCAAAGCAGATTAGCGTTTTTAGAATGTGTCTCAGTTCAGTTTATGGCTAATTACTAAATTCACCAAAACACTTAATGCATTTTGAAGAGGACATTTGTGACTAAATCTGGAACTTTGCGTTTGTTTTCTTCAATAAAGCTGATGGACTTTATACCGATGGAAACGTGCATGATTTATAAAACCGCAAGCAAACTGGATTTTCGTCTATGTAGGTAATGTAAGGTAGTAAACGTTTATACAAGTCCGATCTTTGGTTTTAAATGTTATAATTTTATTGTGGCAGTTGTATACGGTGTTTTAGTATCAAAAAAGCTTTAGTCGTGCTCTCCGATTCATCTGTCTCAATGTTTTCATGGAGAGGTGTGAATTGTTTGCCTAGCAGGGAGCTCAAACTCTGCCCATTTCCCATCCCGCTGCTCACCAGCAGTTAAGCACACAGTCATGAAACTGCACACACAGAAAGCCGCTACTGTCCTGACTAATCTTATACCAGAACGGCACGATAATATAATTCATTTGTTTATACTAATTGAAAATGTCCGATAAGTCGTTTTCCATTCCGTCGGCGGAATGAACGCAAGTGTCGGGGTTTATGGAGTTAAAAGCACTAATTATTTCTGTCTTTAAGCATCTGCATGTTTTGTTTTTTTTTAATTTAGTTTTAACACTTAGTGTTGAATATTAGTGTTAAATAATAATAACTATAAACTTAGTGTTAAGAAATAAGTTATTTGTTTAGTTTGAACACTTGTTAAGATCCATGGTAAAAGTAGGTTAAAGTAGTTGTTTTATTTTTATTGTTAACTGTAAAAATGGAAAATATTTAATGTGTTTTAATCTGTTTAAGTTCAGCGCTTTAACATTTGTCATTGGCCTTTTATTTAATACTCACACGTTTCTTAATTTCACCTGCGGTCTGTTCAGCTAATCATGGTGAATTATTTTGTTGTAGTTGATTTTATTTATTTAAAGACCCTGATGTTGATGTCAGTTTGTTCCATGCTGTATTTCACACTAAAAAACAAACAAAAAAAAGTTTTTCTTTTTAAAACACTTCACTTAAAACAGCACATCGCTAACACATGACACGTTTTTATTCAATTAAACTTTGGCAAATATAGTAAAGCATAAACACATCTGCTCTGTGCCATCGTTAGTATTTTAATGATACTGTACTGTGTGTGTGTGTGTGTTCAGGCGCAGACAAGCGAAGCTGCAGAAAGAGTTGGCTGACGCCGCAAAAGAACCACTTCCTGTTGATATGTAAGTGTGTGTGTTTTTGGTTAATGTTTGTTTGTTTGCTGTATACCACACTGTGATCTGATTTGGATAGTAATCCTGTACTCCGATTGGCTCAGGGATGATGACATTGAGGTGCTTTCAGAGGAGACGGGGAAAGGGACAGGAGAGACGTCTCCCAACCACCCAGTGCGCGGCACACCCAGGTATGCGCGCACACACACACACACACACAGCCAACTATTCACACTCCTGCTTTTCTGTTGTCTGACTCTATACGCTCTCTCTCTCTCTCTCTCTCTCTCTCTCTCTCTCGCTCTCGCTGTCTCTGTGTTGCTGTGTACCCGTCTCTCCATTTGTGTGTGTGGATCTGTGTCTTCTTGTCTGTCTGTTCACCACTCCTGGTTTTTCTGTCTCTCTCTCTTTCGATCATTGTCGGTCTACCCACATCTGCCGCTTAGCCTGTCTCTCTCACTGTCTGTCTGCCTTCTTATGCTTTCTCTGTCTCTTGCTTTCTCTATCTCTCGCTATCTGTCTTTCTTTCTGTGTGTCTCCCTGTCTGTCTGCCCACCTCTCCTGGATTTTCTGTCCTTTAATCTGTCTTAATCAGTTCTCTCTCTCTGCTTTCTATTAGACTGTCTGTCTGCCTGACTGCTTCTCTCTCTCCCTGTCTCTGTGTATCTGTGTGCTTCTTCTGTGTTGGCAGTCTGCCTGTCTTTTCTTCCTTCTGTCAATGTCTGTCTCTCTCTCTCTCTCTCTCTCTCTCTCTCTCTCTCTCTCTCTCTCTCTCTCTCTCTCTCTCTCTCTGTGTGTCTGTCTTGCAGTGCCTCCTGATTTTTCCATCTCTCTTTTCCTGCAGTCACAGATATTAACCCTTCATTCACAATGAATGAACAGTCTGTCTGTCTGTCTCTCATTTCTTGTATATTCACGTTCTCAGTAGACGAGCGTCTCAGCTTCCTCCTGGTAACCTCCTAGATTCCATCACCAATATATTTGGGTAAGTGTGTGGGTGAGTGAGCATGAGAGATGGTGTACATTTGTGAGAAACATAAAAGATGGTGTGTGTTAGTGTGGTCAGGCGCCGGTCACTGAACTCGCATGGCTCGCCCCCGGACATGGCGGAGACTCCCTCCGGTGTGTGCGCAGACGTCCGTGTCCCCTCCACTGCACTTCACTTGTTCGTGAGTCACTTTATCTCTAAATTTGTGCGAAAGGTCATCGCTGTATCTAAAACGGTGCCCAGTTTCCCAACAAAGTGTGACTGCACTGCATTGTGGGTAAATTCTCTCCACTTGTTTTGAAAGTTAGTTTATTGCAGTGCCGTATTACTAGAAGTCTTTACAAGGTCAGTGATGAGTTGTAAAAGGTCTGAAGCCGAGAGCTCCTCCCCTTCAGCTCCTCAGGTCCTCCCAGCCCACCTGCTGCTGTTTCCCAGCATGCTCTAGTTCTGTGTGTTGGGGCTACGCAGTGGCTGATACTGAGAGACGTTCTGCTCAGTCTGTGTGTGTGTGTGCGAGAGAGAGATACGGCATGACGCACGGAGTAGAAACGTCTGACAGAAACATTCACATCCTCACTTCATTATACACACACTTGTGCACATACACTCGCACGTACACACACTTTTGAGCACACACACAGGAGGGCGGAGCTTCAGGGGGCGAGCGGCTCATGATCTCCAGTTTTCAATCTGAGACCTTCGATCGGAAACGACGTAATGCGTGTAATATTAATTTAAAAATGAATTTAAATCAAATGAAAACCAAATGAATCAGTTGAGTTCATTGCCATGAATCAAAGTGAGTCGATTGGTATAACCGAATCAAATTAACGAATCAAATTAATGATCAGCGCTGATCAATGAGTCAAATCAATGAATCAGCATGAATCAAATTTTTGGTTAAGATGAACAGATCAGTATGAATCGATATGAATTGATTTAATTAATCAGTCTGAGTATAGTGCAGATGTGTTGGATGATTTTATGACTGAAATAAACATTTGTAAATAGTGGGAGCTGGTGTGTACAGTCTGTGAACAGCTGACTTTGATTCTAACAATCAATCTGTGTGTGTGTGCGCGTGTGCGCGCGCAGGACGCCCATGAAGGCGAGGTGAATGCAGTCAGGTTCAGTCCTGGCTCTCGTCAGTTCGCTACAGGAGGAATGGACCGACGTGTAAAACTTTGGGAGGTGATTGCAGGTACTGTACACGCTCGTTAACCTGATGAATGTAAAATGAGATGACTCCCCTAAACAATCCCACCCACCACACACAAGCAAAACGTTCTGTGTGCGACAGTCAAACAAAGGGTGTGTTCTGAAAATCGGACCTTGATGTTAAAACTTACGGGTCGTGTTGTGAAGGTCAGGGATGAGTTCTGAATCCAAGGGCTCCTCCGTTCCTCCCAGACCCACCAGCATGCTCTAGGTGTGAGGCACTCCCCTCAGTGTGTGTGTTAATGAGGGTGTAAGGAGTTTTAATATATGTGTGTGTGTGTGTGTGTGTGTAGGTCACTGTGAGTGTAAAGGCACTTTGATGGGCAGTAACGCTGGAATCACCAGCATCGAGTTCGACAGCACGGTGAGTAAATCATCACACACGCAGCGCGGTGTATTTTACACATACACCCACACAACCTGTACTTCAATCGGCTCAGATCTAAGGATCCACAAAATTCTAAATGAATCACTGTAAAGCAATTAATAAAATAAATATGATTAAGATCAAATGAATCAAAACAAGCTAATCATAGAACCAGAGGACTTGGTGTAACCAATGAGTTAATGAATCATGTAAAATAAATAAATAAAATGTGATTTAATGATCCGTAGTAATCAATATGTCAAATGAATGTGAATCGATATGGATCAAATAATTGACTCAAATAAGCAAATTTGTATAAATCAATTAAATGAATCGATATGAATGAAATGAACAAATCGCTGTGCATTTGACTTATTAATGAGGAGTTAATGTAACCGACGAGTTAATCATGTGGGGGGAAAAACGTATCTGATTAATAATCAGCATGAATAAATACTAGTCAAATGAATGAATCGTTTGAATCACAGGGTGATTCAAATGAATCGATGGAATGAATGAATTAATATGAATCTAAGTGAATTAAATGAACAGATAATCCTAGTTCATTCGATTCATGAATCAGAGGAGTTAATCAATGTGATTTGAATGGTCGGAATCAATCTGAATGAATCATGTAAGTGTGAATTTGATTAATGATCAGAATGGATTCAAAATGAGTCAAATGAATAAATTGGTATAAATTGGTCGCATTAATCTGTACGGATTAACCGAACAGATCAAAAATAAACGTTAATTGAATGAATGGATATGATTGGAACAGATTGATTTTGATTGGTATGAATCAGAATGGTTTTAATAAGTGTGTGTCCTCCTCAGGGCTCTTACCTGTTGGCTGCGTCCAATGACTTTGCGAGCCGAATCTGGACAGTAGACGACTACAGACTGAGGGTGAGACACACACACACACACACACACACACTCTGATCAAGAGATGCATCCTGAAGGTCAGTGATGTGATGTAAAAGGTCTGAAGCTCAGAACTCCGCCCCTCCATTTCCTCAATTCCACTGAGCCACCTCAGCTGTGTTTTCCAGCATGCTCTAGGTGTGTGTGTTTGGGTGCTTGGAGGCTGACATTGAAGGGTGCTCTGCTCAGAGTATGTGTGTTTGTTAGAGATACCAGACACACACATGGCAGCAGTGTCCAACATGGAGGTGGAGACCTGAGCTACTGATCTCACCTTCATACTGAGACCTGCACAACCTGTGTGTGTTCGAGTGAGAGAGAGTGTGTGTGTATGTGTGTGTGTGTGTAACCTATGTGTATCTTTCTGTCTCCCCAGCACACGTTAACAGGTCACAGCGGGAAGGTTCTGTCTGCTCGCTTCCTGCTGGATAACGCTCGCGTTGTCTCAGGAAGCTACGACAGAACGCTCAAACTGTGGGATCTGCGAAGCAAAGTCTGTAAGAACACACTAGCTAACATTAACGCTAATGTCCACCAGTGAGCGCTAATGCACTTAATGCTAACACCAGCTATAATCCGTGCATTATGTAATCCAACACTACGGCTAAGTGGATCTAAAGCTGGTCTCTGGTTCCGTCCCTCAGGTACGAAGACGGTGTTTGCGGGCTCCAGCTGTAACGATATAGTGTGCACGGAGCAGTGTGTGATGAGTGGCCATTTTGATAAGAAAGTACGCTTCTGGGACATTCGGTAGGTCGTGATGTCGCCATTTCGACAGAACCTACAGAAGTGTATTTAGCGGTTGATGCTCAATGTAATTACACTTGCTAGGCAACGGGAAAATATGGACGTGGAGTATGAAGGCTGATGATTACTAAGGCAAACAGTTTAGTTGGTAACTGTTGTCTTTCATAAGGACAACGCGAAGACCACTGGCACGAGTGTGTAATTACACTTTATAGCATTATCCGCTAAGTGTGTGTGTTCTGTGACTGTCTGCGTCTCGTTCTGTCTTTTTCTGTGGATGTGTCTGTAACCGTCTGTGTGACTGCATCTCTGTGTCTGTGTTCGTCAGTGTCTCTGTGCATTTCTGTGGACGTGTGTGTGAATCTGTGTGTCAATCTGTGTGTCTGTGTGTGTACACATGTCTGTGTGTCTCTATGACTGTGTATGTTTCTCATGTATACCTATGGCTCTCTGTGACTATTTCTGTCCATCTCTGTCTGTGACTGATATTCGCTGTGTGTGTGTTTGTGTAGTGCTGAGAGTACAGTGTGCGAGTTGGAACTGTTGGGTCGGGTCACGTCGTTGGACCTGAATCACGACCGCACAGAGCTGCTCACCTGTTCCCGTGACGACCTCCTCAAAATCATCGACCTGCGCAACAACGCTGTGCGACAAACGTTCAGGTATTCACACTCTCTCGTTCTCTCTGTGTCTCTGTCTCTCTCTCACGCTCCCGCGTTCACTCTCGCTTTGTTTCACTGTGTGTGTGTGTGTGTGTGTGTGTGTGTGTGTGTGTGTGTGTGTGTGTGTTTACAGTGCAGACCACTTCAAGTGTGGGTCAGACTTCACCAGAGTCACCTTCAGGTGAGTGTCATCAAGTCACTGGTAGTTGTCCAGATCTCTGTGCACTTGTCACTAGTGTGCACTTCCTAGCGAGTAAAACTCAAGAAGTAACAACCAATGTTACTTAAATAACCTACTCACTGGTCGCTTTATTAGGAACACGGCTCATGCAATTGAGGACAAGTTAATGGAGCATAAATAAAAATAATCAAATATCCTTCTCTCTCTTTGGGTGTAGTCCTGATGGCAGTTACGTTGCGGGGGGTTCAGCAGATGGTGTTCTGTATGTGTGGAATGTTCTGACAGGGAAAGTGGAGATAAAACTCGACAAAGGACACAGGTAACCGCGCGCACACAAACTCTCTCTGTATTCCTTTCTATTACTTACTATTTGTTTGAACTCCGAAAGCACAGTGAATTTGAATTAACTCACTCTCTTGGGGTGTGTGTGTTTGTGTGTGTGTGTGTGTGTGATGCACAGCTCCTCCATTAACGCAGTGTCCTGGTCTCCATCTGGTTCCTACGTGCTCAGTGTGGAGAAGAGCAGCAAAGCCGTGCTCTGGTCTGACATGTGATTGGTCCAGCTCTGCCACGCTCTGATTGGTTCACACACAGCCTGATCTGATTGGTTCAGCTCTGCTTCACCTTGCTCTGTTCGGCTCAGCTCCAGCCTAGAGGAGGACCCCACTTTTTACCTAGTACTCGTACAACATTTCCCAGGACGCAGTGTGTCCGCGAGGCGTGGCCATCTGTACAGAAGGATCCAACTTGCCCATTAGAATGATTTTATTTTCCTGTCTCTTCTCTCTCCCACTCATTCTCATACACACAATTTCTGATGGAAATGAGTAAGGGGTGTGTGTGTGCGTGTGTTAATCAAGTGACTCTTAACAGCAATTAATAATCTCATGCCTTTTAAAAGGCTTCACTTACTGTCTCTCTGACATCACTTCCTGTCTGTACTCACTCTAACCTCGGCAATCTGGAAAAGGATAGACGTGGTGTGTGTGTGTGTGTGTGTTTTTAGGGTGTGAGGATTTAGTTGTTGTTATTATTATTATTATTATTATTATTATTATTTCTATAGATCACTTCTTCCATAGCACAAATGCAGCTCTGCGACGTCACGCACAGTCAGATTAGCAGCTGCACAGCGAGTCTTCATGCTAGCTCTGTAAAATGCGCAGAGATGTTTTCCAAAACCCTGTTTGTGATTTTTCTAAGCGTGTTTTGGAATCAGCGTTTGCTCGTGACCCAGCATCCACACGCTGGCAAAGCTCCAAACTGCTGTTTAAATTTGCCAAGCTATCTTTAGTGTCTCCGACTCGCTCGAAATGACACGTTAAACTAGCAAAGCTCGCATTGGCCGACTGTCCCACCGACTAGCTCAAGGTATCGTTCACGCACTAATCCGATATCGGTGCTTACAGCGCCTGCTGTAATTGTTTGGGTTTTTTTCCCCTAAAAATAATTTTTAAAAAAACAAACACATTCTTTAATGTTTACAAAAGTGTGCATCATAAGCAGCACACACACACACAGAGCTGAAATGATGTTAAATGTGATGTCTCGCTGAAATGGGGCGGGGTATGATGTAGAGATGATTGACGGAAGAATGAGCCGAACCCTGCAGCCAATGCTAAGGTCGTGATCATAGATGCGCCATCTAATTCCACCTTCTTTCTTCTTGACAAAGCCAAACACTGCAGCCAACGCTAATAATACACCTCATATATATATATATATATATATATATATATATATATATATATACACACACATATTTATGATGTGCTGTTGTCCCCATGTGTTTAATGGGGTGAGTGACACACACACACACACACAGTTTAATACTTGTACACAGAGCTTCAACATTTTGGAATGGGCGTGGCTTATGATGAAGTAACCTGCAAATAAAGTGCACTTTTTTTTAAATTAAGCCCCAGCAGATCTGTGGAAGAAACACACACACACACACTTACACAGAGAGAGAGAGCACACGCCTCCTGAACACTCTTTACGGTTCTGTCATCCTCTGAGCCAAAGCATCTCACTGGCTCTTTCAATTAAAATGGACGTAACTTAAATATAGCACTTTGTTGAGGGTGGGGCTCAGGATGACCCTTTAATCCTATTGGCTAATGAACTGTGTAATGTATGTATGTACGTAATGTGTGTGTCTGTGTACGAGACACTGTATGTTTACACACAATGAAACATGTAACATGATTGATCTGCCTCCTGTCGTTTATTTATCGTGTACGTGTAAAGATAGGAAAGGATATCGGATTGGAGAAAGGATGGACACCTAGAACTTCTTGGAAGGAAACGTGAGTTTCGGTGTAGAAACCCGTTACCCTTTGTGACCCAGGTTGGAACTGGGTTGCACGTCAGCCACGATGATGAGTCTATCCGTCTACCCTCGGCACGTCTGGAGGTTCCTCTGATGATAAAATACGCCAGGCTGGTAAAGGAGATGAGGAAGCCGTATGGGAAGTGCTTGACGGACTTCCACGACAAACGATAGCGTTTGAGATGTTCCAAATCTAAACGAACGACGAGCAAGAGATTTTGGTGAAACCCTCTGAGGATTCGTGTACACATTCTCCTCTCTTTTAAAAATGAATAAAATCCAACTAATTTGTTTCAACCAACGGACGGTTGGAAAAACGCACAGACGTATCATGTTTATTTCCGAAGACCTACTGATCAGCTACTACAGTCGAACAAGACCCGGACTTACGTGGTTCTGGAGAGGACGTAATTGAATGATCATGTAATTAAAACGTATCTTTAAAACCTTTTTGTATTTTGAAACACTTTTTTAGTGTCAATTAGACTAAGAGACCGGTACGCAAAGCTCTGAACCACCAATTCTGAGTTCAGAGGTACACTGGATAATCCATACTGTATTCACAGTACCCTCCTACTGATCCCCGGATTATACGGGTCCTAGTTCGGGTTTAGTAAATATATTCTTGCTCGCCCTCACTGATTGATACAGAGCCTACGTCTGCTTTCTCGGTTCTCCACAAATTAAAAAAACCCTACAGTGATCAGAGAGGTCTTTATATTATTTGATTTTTGTACGGCTTCCTCAATAGACCCCTGTTCCAGGCGTCAGTACTTCCTCTAGAGGATCCTGTCGACACTGGAGAAATGTCAATGGCACGACCAGAACGCTCCACATAAAGGGGTTCTGAAGACCTCTAGTCTTTTTAGTTAGGACGTTCACGTTACGTGACATGCGTCACAGTAATCGATCCTAGACTGCGCTCCTGCACGATCACACGCTTCATACACGTGTGCGTGAGATTATCCCGAGGTGACAGAACTCCTAATATCGTGTGTAATCTCTGCTTAGATGAGCGCTCAGATTGCTGACTTTGACAACGTGGGTTTATAGTGCAGACGGACGTAGTCTGGAGACGTCTACGCTACACGTCTGCGTTCCTGTGTTCGTGTCATAACACTACACTACATTTCTGTACTGTTAGTGGAACAGCACTCTGTATGGCGTAAATCTTAAACAGTGTAGGTTCATTATTTTGTTATTATTGTGTTTATGAAACATTGCTGATCACCTGTGTGTGTGTGTGTGTGTGTGTGTGTGTGTGTGTGTGTGTGTGTGAAATGAGGGAATCCTGCTGACTTCAACATTGTGTGTGCACCAGTCCAATGAGAGCAACGTAAAGGCGGAGCCTCTCCCTCAGACACGCGTTACAAATACAGCCTCACGCAGCGCCCACCTTCACACGCACCCGTCTACACGTCTGGTTTTCTCACACATACGCAGGTGAGATTCTTTCTCTCTTCCTTCTTGCACTGATTGTGTTCAATAATTCAGTCATTGTAAATATATTTATGAGCCAGAATCGCACTATTAGGCTACAGTGTACTACGTTTAAACGTAAACTTAAACATATGAGATGTTTTGTATTATTATTATTATTATTATTATTAAGTCGTTAAAAAAAGGTAGTTTTATACTTTGTAGTTAATTTATTCAATAAAAATAATTTTTAAAAAATTCATGATTTTTTTTTATCTCCTAGGACTTTAAGTGATGATAAGAACGAATTTGCTTTGCAGGGGTTCCACGGCGTTAAATGAAACTATAACTGGACACTCATTGGAAAAATTGCTGTGATATTGCTTACTATATACATGTTTATTAAATCATATTTATATAGAGAACTTATATATATGTATACGTAGAGAGAGAGAGAGAGAGAGAGAGTTTATCTCAATGTTTGTTAGTTTGTCAGTGTACAGAAGAGAGATAATGTACTAAACTCTTATTTTTTTGGTCTGAATTGAACCCCATTATAATGCTATTACGATGATGATGATGATGATGTCGGGATTAGGATTAAGAAGCACACTGCTGATGAGGAGGAAACTGATAAGAGTCTCTTGCTCAATCTCCTGAGCTGAAGAATAAAACTATTCAACAACTATATATACAACTATTGTTTAAGCCAATCAGGAGGACACAAAAGTGTCTCGTTATTAAGTTATGAAGCACCTGCTTTTTGTTGGCGAGGTCAAACGAAATGGCGGCTTCATTCAGTGAAGCGCACGTACCTCGCGTGTTGTGAACTATTTTCCTCCCCTTCCTGATTAAATTCAAAAGAGCACATTCATTTATATACATATTCAGAGTATACACTTATGTGTGTGTGTGTGTGTTAAAGCGTGTAATTTGTGTTGTTTTCTCTTTAGGTCACATCATGAGTCCAAAGCACGTCATTTATAAGAAACTGTCACGTGACAAATCTGTAAGACTCTCTTTCCGTACTGTTCAGCTGTTAAACACACTGTACTTATACTTATAACAACAAATTGTGTGTGTGTGTGTTTGTGTGACGCTAGGTGGGCATCTACATGGGCAGGCGGGACTTTGTGGATCACTGTGACTTCGTCGATCCTGTTGGTAAGTCCACTCGTCCATCACGGATCTGGCGAGAGACGGCTTGAAATCCAAAAGACCTAAACAATTTTTTTAAAAAAAAGGCCCTAAAGGATAAGGATGAAAGAGTACGGCACACTGAAGGCTAAGAGTGAATTACTTGAATTGCAATAAATAGTTTCGCAGTGATGTTTGTTGGTAAATGAGACCTTTTACCAGGCCGTACTCCTGTTTAATGCACGTGAACCGGAGACGGCTTTGCCTGAGTGCGCGTTGCGATGACGCGTCTCGACCCAGATCTGCGGAAAATCTGCAGTGATTCTGACAAATCGCAAGCTCCTGCGAATATTACGCCGTTTCCTCAAATTCATTTCTGCGATCGCACAATCTTGGAAGGACTGCCTAAAGGCTTAGGGATATTGGTGTCTCGTAGACTTTCGTCCGTAGTCTTTGGGGCATGTTAATTTTTTTGAGCCAAAGCGGTAGTGCCCTAAAGGCTAATGCTGATTGATGATCACTGCCTTTATTTTGTCTGTCGTTTAGTCATTGCTCATGATTTTACTCGATCTGAACCCCTGGATTTGTGTGTTTTGTGTGTCTCAGATGGTGTCGTGCTGCTCGATCTGCAGCAAGTAAAAGGAAAGAAAGGTGAGAGAACATTGCTGTTGTTATTTAAACGAGGCCTCAGCAACTCGGTCGGTTAGCTGGTTTGATAAGTAGTCATGGCATTAAAACAGTCTTTTTTTCACAAAGACTCTCAGACAGATGTACTTTCATGCAACAATATTTGACCAGTAAAAGGTGATGAAATTTGGGCAGATACGCAACGGTACCCACTAGAGGGCGCTGATGATGTTAAGTGTATCGTGTTTGTTATAGAACACTGGATGAACAAATTAACATTGTCTTTCCCACTGATGGTGTATGTGTGTGTGTGTGTGTGGGCACGGGGCAGTGTATGTCATGTTGTCATGTACGTTCCGTTATGGCCGTGATGACACGGACGTACTGGGCTGGGCGTTTCGGAGAGATATCTACGTGTGCACGAGGCAGGTGTATCCCCCGCTGCAGGACCGAGAGCGCAGCATCCACACCAAACTTCAAGAGAGGCTGCTGCGTAAACTCGGAAACGACGCCCACCCCTTCTTCTTTGAGGTAACAGCGAAGGGCTCAAATCCAAAAACCTCAAATCGGTTTCTGAAATAAATTCCGGTTCAGATTTACGGTTCAGAATACCTCTTAGATTTCTAAAGGTGATGCATAAAGAAATAAGTGCCCTAAAGGCCATGGGAGAAGTGCGCTAAACGCTAAGGGTGGAAGACTAATGACTAAAGAACTAAAGGCTGAGGACGAAGACATGAGCACTGAAAGGGCAGTGGAGAAACTGCTCTAAAGGCAAAGGGCAAGTAATTAGGTTATGAGGACGGCTTATAGGCACCTGCCCTAAAGGCTAACACTGAAAAAACAAGGGATTTAAATGCCAACAGTGAAGGACTAAGCAACTTAATGAGCACACAAGTGTAAAAAGGCTAATGGTGAAGGAATAAAGTCTAAGGACAAAGGTGTAACGAAGAAAATACCCTAAAGGTAAAGGTTCTGAAGACTAAGCATTTATCTGTGTTAGACTTTAACACTGGAAAAACTAAGTGTTTAAATGCGAACACTGAAGGACTAAGCACCCTAATGTCCAAGAGTAAGAAGGTTAAGTAAAGTAAACTAAAGGCTATCAGTGAAGGACTACGTGCCCAAAAGTATAATATTAAAGGACTGAAGTCTAAGGACAAAGGTGTAATGGACAAAATGCCCTTAAACCCAAAGTGCAAACTACTGAGGTTCTGAAGATTAAGCATTTGTGTGCCCCAAAGGCCAACACTGAAGCACCGAGTGCCCTAAAGGCTAACAGCGACGGACATTCAAGGCTAAAGCCGAGTTGTGTTCTCTGTGTTGTGTGTTGCAGTTTCCTGATAACCTTCCGTGCTCCGTGGCTCTGCAGCCGGCACCCACTGACGAGGGCAAGGTAACCATGACGACTGTCACAACAACAATACGCACACACCCCCGTCAATCACTGTAACACCAACACACCCAACCCCCTGCAACAACACGTTATCAGTCCTCGCAGTAACACGACGACACACACTCGCGCCTAATCTCCACAACACCACACCAACAGTGAGAACGCACAACCGAATTATAACACACACACCTGAGCACTTTAGAATTCATCAACAAAACAATACCATAACACACAACTAATCTGCACAACAGTAACGTGTGTGTGTGTGTGTGTGTGTGTGTGTGTAGCGTTGTATGGTGGAGTTTGAGGTGACGGCTTTCTGTGGTGAGAATCAGGATGAGAAAGCTCAGAAGAGGTAACCATCTGATGTTCCCTACCATAAAAACAACCATATTCTGATCACTTCTATACAATCTTCCATAATCTCTCTCTCTCTCCCTTTCTCTATCTCTTTCTCTATCCCTCTCCCTCTCTCATCCCTCATCTCTCTCTCTCTCTCTCTCTGTAGGAGCTCAGTGCGGTTAGCTATAAGGAAGGTGCAGTACGCTCCTGATAAAGGCGCCGCTCCTCCATCGAACGAGACGACCTGTGAGTTTATGATGTCAGACAAACCGCTGCATGTGCGCGTCGCTCTGGAGAAAGAGGTGGGACTTCATGTTTAGCGACTATGCTAACTTGTGCTAATCATTGTGCAGATGTTGCTACGGCTACACACCGTCTAGATTATTCTGTAAAATGTTCTTTTAAAATGTATTTTGACGATCTAAGAAAACATAACCAACAATTCAGACAAACTGTTAAACCATCATGTTTCTCTCTCTCTCTCTCACCACCTGTCTATCTATCTATCTATCTATCTGTCTGTCTGTCTATCTATCTCTCTCCCCTACTATCTATCTGTCTGTCTATCTATCTATCTATCTATCTATCTATCTGTCTGTCTGTCTGTCTGTCTATCTATCTATCTGTCTGTCTGTCTGTCTATCTATCTATCTATCTATCTGTCTGTCTGTCTATCTATCTCTCTCCCCTACTATCTATCTATCTATCTGTCTGTCTGTCTATCTATCTCTCTCCCCTACTATCTATCTATCTATCTATCTATCTGTCTGTCTGTCTGTCTGTCTGTCTATCTATCTATCTGTCTGTCTGTCTATCTATCTATCTATCTATCTGTCTATCTATCTATCTATCTGTCTGTCTGTCTATCTATCTCTCTCCCCTACTATCTATCTATCTATCTGTCTGTCTGTCTATCTATCTGTCTGTCTGTCTGTCTGTCTATCTATCTATCTATCTATCTGTCTGTCTGTCTATCTATCTTACTCTTTCTCTGTGTCTCTCTATATTACTCTTTCTATTTTTCTCTATCTATTGATATATCGATTTATCTATCTTTGTCCCCCCCCCCCTCTCTCTCTCTCTCTCTCTCTCTCTCTCATTCTCAGACTTATTATCATGGTGAACCCATCAATGTCAGTGTGGACATTGATAACAGCTCCAGCAAGGACATGAAGAACCTCACAGTTTCAGGTAACACACACACACACGCACACACACACACACACACACACACCTGTTTATTTACATTGTCCATCTGTCTCTCTGTCTGTCTCACCCACAGTTGAGCAGGTGACTAATGTGGTGCTCTACTCCAATGATAAATACATAAAATCTGTAGCCTGTGAGGAAACCACGTAAGACACATGCACACACACACACACACACACACACACATGCCAATCTATTCATAACATCACTGAATGACATCACCGCTGATGTTGCCGTAGAGACATGGTGCCATCTGGAACCAGCCTGAAGAAAGTGTACACTCTGTACCCCTTACTGAAGAACAGCCGTGAGAGGCGGGGCTTAGCACTGGATGGGAAGCTGAAGCACGAGGACACCAACCTGGCTTCCTCTAGCATGTGAGAGCACAGCACACTCCGCCATCCTTCAGGGCACTGTAGTGTGGGAAGGAATAAGAGCCTGAAGAAGTCAATTTTAAGCCTAATGAGAGAGAGCGTAACGGGTAGAGGACACAGACTAAGCACCTTAAGACTGAATGGACAGAGAGCGTGAAAAAAGTGCATGAAGGCTAACCATAGAGGACTAAAGGCCCTAAAGGCTAAGAGGCAAAAAAGATTAAGGATCCTAAAGGACTCAGGGCACTAAAGGCAAAGGTTTAAGCTTTTTATACTCTATGGTCCCTAAAGACAAATAGGGCTCTAAATGGTATGGGTGGAAGACCAAGTGCCCTAAAGGTCTGAGATCCTAAAGGCTAGAGGCAAAAGTGTAAGCGATCTATATGCTTGGTCTGTAATGTCTAACAGCAAAGCTCAAAGGGCCCTAACTACTAAGGGTGAAAGATTAAGGACCGAGGGCCCTAAAGGCAAAGATGTAAGCATTATACTGTGGTCCGTAATACTTAAGAACAGTGCTTTAAGGGTTGTAATGGCTAAGTATTAAGGGCCCTAAAGGCTAAGGGCGAAGATGTAAGCATTCTATATGCTGTGGTCCCTAAAGGCGAAGCTCTAACAGCCTTAAATACTAAGGGTGAAAGACTGAGGATCCTAAAGGCTAAGGGCGAAGATGTAAGCATTCCATCGATGCTGTGTGTGTGTGTGTGTGTGTGTGTGTATGCAGAGTGAAGGCGGAAGTGTTGAAGGAGATTCTGGGGATACTGGTGTCCTACAGAGTGGTGGTCAGGGGCACTGCAGCTGGGTGAGTGTGTGCGAGTGTGTGAGAGAGTGTGTGTATTACGATTTTATAGTTTATTATAGATGATCAAGAACTATGTAAAATAAATGCTCTGGTTTGGGTTTTACAGCATGATCGGCTCGAGGTATGGACAGATTTTATTTGACAAAATTATAATTGAAATATTCTTAAAATAAATGATCACCTTCGTACTGTAGGTAACTGAAGTGCGTGCGTGCGTGTGTGTGTTTAGTGAGGTTGCTGTGGAGGTTCCGTTTCTGCTCATGCATCCTAAACCTGAGGAAGGTGAGCTAATCAGATATATTTATGCTACGTTAGCCTAATGTTTTTTTTTTTCTAGAATGAAAAACGGGGAAAATATGTAAAGCGATTTACCTGCATTACCCACAATGCCATCCATCTGCCTGCTGCTAGTCGTGCAGCTTCCAAATCTTCAGCTTTCATGCTAATACCACAGTCTACGCCGCCGCTCTCGTCGCCTCACAGATTGCCGACTAGCCGAGCCGAATCTCTGCCGTGACTGTGTTCTGAAACTTCGAGTCTGACGTTTGCGCTACTTCTACGCCGCATTTCTCATAATATAACGTTAAACAGCTTTCGTTTTTAGGAGCTAACGGCAAAACCCCGACGGCCTCCTATTTAAACACCGTTGTAACTGCGCTAGCGAGTGCGTGGTGCTACAACACCACCGCTAACTTAGCGCCCGAATGTCACCCTATAAGCTGTCGCAAAGATTTCAAAATAAACATTTTAACATGTTCAGAGGGGACTTTATTTTAAATGGAATAACAGGAAGGTCCTGGTCCATCCTAGAAAAGGAAAATTGCTCCTTGTTATCCTTCCTGCTAACTGTTACCTGGGAAATGCTAACAGAATGGTTAGCAAAAGAATTCAAACAAGAACATCTGATAGTTTAAAAGAAATATTATCTATTTAGTTTTCCTTTTAAACGATCAGATGTTCTTGTTTGAATTCTTTTGCTAACCATTTTGTTAGCATTTCCCCTTTAGCTGTTATTCCTGCTACGTTCTCTGTATGTAGCATTAGGTGTTCCGTTTTAGCAGTTTAGACTGAAATGAATACAATATAATGATCTTTTTTTTTATGACTGAAGTCTTTTTGTTGTTGTTGTTGTCCCCCCTTTCTATTTCTTCTCTGGGATTTAACAGCTAAAGAAAGGTGAGCATTTCTCAGTGTAAATAAATAAACGAATTCATTTAAAAGCTAGCAACTACTAGCATGACTGATTCATATTACTTCAACACTAGCCAGCTAGCTTACATGAGCTAACATGACTCCTGACAGGATTTTGAAGTTATAACACAAGTAAACAATTAATGTTTGCGTGATAATAAGTGAAAATAGTCATCGATGCTACAGCAGCAGCAGTTAGCATAGCACTGCGGTTAGCAGTGATGCTAACGTGCAGCTTTCATTCACATCACAAGCCTGTGTTATGTTTCAGTGAGCGAAACGTACAGTAGTTAGCTAGTTAACTCAGTTTCCAGGGGCATTATGAGGGAGATTCCACGATTGGGGGTTCATTTTGTGTTCCACTGATATATTTACTTACAAAACTAATGATGTTTAAAATGTCTCTCATGTCTTTTTCCCCTCCATTTTCAATGATATTGTGTTGTCGTGCTGAGGAAGTCACGTGTCCAGTACACATTTACCAAACTTAAGTAAAAAAAAAAAAAATTATTTGAACGCCCCTAATGACCTCAAGCATGTATTAGCGTAGATGCTAGTTAAGCACATTTGATGTATTTGCTAATTCTGTGCCAAAAACTCAAAACCTGTTGCTTATTTAAAGGTGAAATTCGGTCTTCTAGCAAAGAAATAAGATTAAGAAAGAAGTGTGCTAAGTAGCACCCCAGTTATGGAACCGTGTATGTAATGGCCGTTCCAGTTAATCCATTTAATCCAGTTAAATCCTGATATTACGGTGAATGGTACAGTTACACTATACTACTGTAGATGTCAGTGCAGCATCATTAACCTTTTCCTTTGTGTGTGTGTGTGTGTGTGTAGTGAGAACATGGACATGGTGTTTGAGGACTTTAAGCGGTCGTATCTCAAAGGCGTGGTCGGTGACGACGACGAATCCGCCGAGGACTCGTGAGACTCCGGTCATCTCTTCTAGCCGGATTACAGTATATACAGTGTTTATTACGGTGTTAGAGATTATTATCGTCTAGCGTGAACGTGTATTAGGTGGATGAAGGGGTAACGGCACTACTGATCTGTGTTTACTCGGCGTCTGACTAGCAATGTGTTGGTAAATCATCAATAAAGATTAGTGTGTGACTGAAGCTGGACACACACACATACACAATTCTTTTCTTTCATTCTTTTCCCTACGACTTTCAGACGCAAGTAGTTCACATTGTTACGTTCTACTAAAAATATAGTGTACGTATCGGTACGTATTGTGTGTGTTTGTGTGAATTTTACACAACTAAAACAAAAAATCTAATCGCAAAGCTTTCCATACAAACAAAATGGGGGTAAGAAAGATCATTTTAAAAGTATATATACAATATAAAATGTATATTATTCTAATATTAACGTATATTGCAACATATTAAGTTTCCTGTGTGTGTGTGTGTATATATATATATATATATATATATATATATATATATATATATATATATATATATATATAATGTGCTCGTTCTAATACGTTATTGTTTCTATAGTAACACCTCACAAGTATCAATAACAATAAGGTTGGATACTGTTAGTTTAATATTATATAATAAATATATGAAATGGATATTTATAATAAATTGAACAGGATTAAAAGTAGGAGATCTAGGTTTAACATATGCACACACATCATCTCACAAATGCTCAGGACTATAGACACACACACACACACACGGAGTGATGCTGTGATACACTCTTATCTCTACACTGATTTAACAAAGGAAACACCTGCTACTGCTTACCAGATTACACACACCGATGGATCAGGTGGCACTTGCATGCACGCAACCCAGGACAACATAAACACACACTGACATGTCTTTGTACCAGGTACGATATTCTGCAGAGCTTGAATAAAGGTCAGTTGGTTAGGAAATATAATGTTGGACATTGTCTAGGACTGGCTGTCAAGACCAGAGTCTTAAGGGGGTCGAGGTCAAGTCAAGATCGAGTCCAGATTGAGAACAAAAACCATCAAATACTATTCGAGGCCAAACCTTCGTTTCAACTAGTCGGCTTCTTCCATGTGGGAAGGATGTACTTCTGATAGGACTCTCGATCGCAAACCAGGGCCGTATTTACCGAGAGCAAAGTCCAAGACTGAGCACCGAGTCAATACAGAAAACATCTTGAGATCAGACCTGAGTCAGCCCTAATTAAATGATTATACCTTTATTCTGTATGTATAGGTAATGTGTAGTGCTCCACATATTTCTATTACTTTATTTGAAGTTAAACCCAAAGTGGGCGTGGCCTAAACTGGAATCTTTTAACTAAATGTACCGGTGGGCATGCTGACTTAGTGGTGAGAACATTTGCCGCGTACCTCCAGGGTTGGGGGTTCGAGTCCTGCCTCCAGAGCTTGCATGTTCTCCCTGTGCTCTGGGGGTTTCCTCCAGGTACTCCAGTTTCCTCCTCCAGTCCAAAGACATGCGCCGTAGGCTGATTGGCACTTCCAAATTGCCCGTATTGTGTGAATAGGTGTGTGATCGTGCCCTGTAATTGTCCGTATTGTGTGAATGGGTGTGCGATTGTGCCCTCTCCTGGGTGTCTCCTGCTTTCTGCCCCGAGTTCCCTGGGATAGGCTTCAGGCTCCCCACGACTCTTTATAAGATAAGTTGTATGGAAAATGAACAGATAGATGAACACTACCCCGGTGACATGGGAAAACACTAGAAAATCCCAGAGTTAGAATTGAAGCTCTGACATTTCCTCAACCGCATACAACATAGGACTGATGATTTTAATCCTGCTTGCAGGATTATTTTCATTTGCTCACATAATCTGCATCCCACAGGATCCCAGTCCCGATACACAACAGATGCAATAACATATTCATAGTCTGTTACCTCCCTAATCTATACATGTAGTCAATAACAGTGACCCACACACACATATACACTTTCAATGCTGTTAATCAAAATGTATTTCATTCTAATCTTAATGAACTTTCTGTGTCCCAACAGAATTATTTCTAATAATATTAAAATATTTCACATACAAAACCTCTGGAGAACGTCTCATTTGATTAACTTACATTTCATCAGATGTACAATTTTACTTTTACAGTAGTTTATGGAAGTGGTCACCAACTCTCTTCCTTGAGATCTTCTTTCCTGCAGGTTTCATCTCCAACCAAAATCTAACACACCTGTTTTAGTTGATCAAGATCTTCTTAAAGCAATGATTAGATGGTCAGGTGGGCGCCATTATGGTTGGAGCTCAAGTCTTCAGGAAGGTATATCTCCAGGAACAGGGTTGGTGAACACTGGTGTAGGGTGTAGAGTGCATTGTGGGTTTAGGGTGTGAGGAGTGAATTCAGGTTGGATTAGGGTTCAGGGAGCACGTTGGTTTGGGGGTCCCTTGTTCAGGTTTGAATTAGGCTGTAGGGTTAAAGGATTAGGTGAGTGTCCTTGTCTCTCTCCACTTAAGGGTGAGTTCAAGGTTAGTTTAAAAGCATTGTTTTAGGGTACACTGTACAAGTGTGGCTTAGGGTGTAGGGAGCGGGTTAAGTGTTTAGGGGTCTAGGTGAGCATCGGGATCTGTCTCTAGTTGTACTTTCCGTGAATTCCCTTCAGATTTAATGTTTCAAGTTTAAGAGCAGGGTTTCAGGATGCAGTGTTTAGGTGTGGGTTAGGGTCTAGGGTTTAGGGAGCTTAGTGTGTAGGGAGCAGGGTTAGTGTTTAAGGGTCTAGGTGGGAGTCTCGAAGTGTCTCCAGTTGTACTTTCCATAAATTCCTCACAAACTTCCAGTTTTCAAGTTTTTCTTCTAAGGGCATTGGTTCAGGATGTGCCGGGTGGGTGTGGATTAGTATGTAGGGTCTAGACATTAGGGCTTAGGGTGGGTTCTGGATCTCCCTAGGTGAACACCCCATTGACGTTTGGTGGAAGCTCTCGACCCATGATGATGTCACAGGTGTCAGGTTGAAGGAGGAAGCTGCTAAAGGTGCCGTTGGCCTCAGCTCTAGTGAACATTTCATTAGTGATACTGTCTTTCACCTGGAATTAGCACCACATCCTGGCAGGTGGAGCCTAACTCTGATGCCCCTGTGCTCTTCACCACGGGCTGGACGTTCCAGAAGAGCCCAACCTTCAGGATGCGGGTGGAGGCGGTCAAGTGGAAGCTGAAGGCGTAGGTGCCATTGACCGGTGCTGTGTACACACCCATGCTCGAATTGTATTGCTGCTGCAGGTTATAGATGATGCGTCCAAACACTATTGGCTGGTTGGCAGCTGGGAATGATGATCTTAGTGCCACAGAGAATGCAGAATGTACGGCTGGGCTGCATGGACCAGGCATTCCCATCATTCCCATGTCCCCTGGCTCTCCTTTAGGACCCGTCTGTCCCGCAACACCCTGAGACCCCATCTGGCCATGCTCTCCCTTAATGCCCTTAGATCCTTCAGGTCCCACTTCACCTTTTTGTCCACCCTTACATGAGCAATTTCCCTCCATGCCTGGTTCACCTTTATTACGCGGGAGTCCAGGTATGCCTGCTGTGCCATCCATGCCTGGATCACCCTTCAGACCATTATCACCAGGAGCTCCAACCTGCCCAAGGTACCCAGGTAATCTTACCGGACCAGAAAGACCCAGTTCACCTGGAGGACCAGGAAGTGAGACAGCTCAGTGGGCACTAACCATCTTCTCCTGTTGGACCCGGGTCTGACCATGCCATCCACACCACGATCCTCTTTATCACCTGGAACTCGCGGATCCTACAAATCCCTGTGTACCACGAGGTCCTGTCAGCCCCCTTAATCCTTGACCTCCAGGACTTCCTGTTAAAACATGTGCACATTAAGCAAGTGGACAGTAGTTTTCACACAGTGAGCTCATGCAGAACCATGGCACCTGATCAGCAGGGGGAGGGACTAGAGCCTCCAGAAGCATATCACAGTATAAAAGGTCAAACTCCGCCCACTGCCCCAGCACTGAACCGTCATTGGTTAGGGAAAGGCTGTGCTCATCTGGTTCTGACATGCAGTGGATACACACCAACCAGAAAGTGAAGGGAAACACACTCTTTGTTTCCTACACACACACACACACACACACACACACACAAATAGAAACACACAAATTATGTTTTACCTACGCACACACAATTTATTATCACTCCACTCTGGGCCTGTCCTAAATCACACCCACATGAACACACAAGTTGTTTGACTTAGCAAGTTCCAGTGATGAAGCATTTTTCTCTTCCTCAGCTGAACATCAGAGAGTGTGTTCAACTGTCTGGACTTATACACACCTGTACACTGCCACGCCCTGTACACCTGTGTGCGTGTGTGTATAATCCAGCGATGAATGTTCCCCTTTGGGGAAGACACACACACACACACACAAGTCACCCTGTTATACAGCCTTATTTTGTGTCTCCAACACTGCTTCGTTACCCATCATGCATCCCAGGGTCAGGTCCCCAAACCCCACCCAGCTACAGTTTCACACACACGTGACCGTGATTATGCTTTTATGGTTTATATAGTGAATAGGCTGTCTAGTATGAATGTAGTGAATGTGCTATGAATAATGGAACGATAATAGGACATGTCCATAGAGATTGATAATGGTGTGAGACATTTGTGAGTTTGGTGTTTATGTGGTCTATATACTAAAGTGTGTATGTGTGTGTGTGTGTGTGGTTTGGGACACATACATAGTGTATTAAATATGTTATTTATGTGGCCTTTGCAGTAAATAAAGTGTGTAGTTTGGCACAAATCCATAGTCGTTTAATGGTGATATTTATGTGCCCTTTGTAACGATAATGTGTGTGGTTTGGGACATGTCCATAGTGAATAATTTGTGTGGTTTGGGACATGTCCATAGTGTATTAATGTGTGTGGTTTGGGACATGTCCATAGTGAATAATGTATGTGGTTTGGGACATGTCCATAGTGAATAATTTGTGTGGTTTGGGACATGTCCATAGTGAATAATTTGTGTGGTTTGGGACATGTCCATAGTGTATTAATGTGTGTGGTTTGGGACATGTCCATAGTGAATAATGTGTGTGGTTTGGGACGTGTCCATAGTGAATAATGTGTGTGGTTTGGGACATGTCCATAGTGTATTAATGATGGTGTTGGCTTGGTGTAGTGAACAGAGTGTGTGGTTTGGACCAGGGCCACAGCATTGATGTTGCCCTTGTGGTTATGATGGTATGTGGACCAATGATGATAAGGTGTTTATTGATAGGTTTCGAAGGTTCTCTGAGTCCCTGATCTAGCATGAACTAGGTGAACTAGCATGAGGGTGTGTTTTTGACTCCAAAGCTCTTCTGTATATGGTTCTGGAAAAGGGCGTCCGCTAAATTCTGGAAACATTTACTCAGACATTAGTTTCAGCAGTACCTGTGCTCTTCTGACTCTTTTCTGCAGTCCTCGTGTTGACCGGAACTAGGCGCTATGCTCTTCGACTCTTTTCTGCATCCCTCGTGTTGACCGGAAGTGGGCGCTGTGCTTTTCTGACTCCTTTCTTCAGTGCCCTTGTTGACCGGAAGTGGGCGCTGTGCGCTTCAGACTCCTTTCTGCAGTCCTCGTGTTGACCGGAAGTGGGCGCCATGTTCCGGTGCGTGGACCGTGCGAGCGCGCGGCTCTTCTCGGGGGCCAGAGTGTGTGTGAGGATGGCAGCGGCAGCGGTGGCGGTGGCGGAGGCAGCTCGCGCGTTGGACGAGTCCTCGGACAGCGACGCGGAGCACGAACCCGGCGCGCCGCAGAAACTCATCCGCAAAGTGTCCACTTCCGGTCAAATCCGCAGTAAGGTAAGAAGCCGCCGCAGTTCCACTGTTGAGCCGCCGCTGTGAGATGCGCTTCTAATGACCGTTACTCCGCTCCAGTGAGACCCGCGCAGGCCGCAGCAGCCCCGGGCTTTCCTGGGTGTTGAGGCGGGAGATCAGATGCGGTCCGGCGGTCAGTCTACAGCCACCATCCCGCTAACGGATAACGGTCCTGCGGAGAAAGAGCAGAACTGACTGCTTTTCATCTTGTAACACACTTTTTAAAAAGTTCTTTTGTTCTTTTTAAAAAAGAACTTTTTAAAACGTGTGTTACAAGATGAAAAGCAGTCAGTGTGTGTATATATATATATATATATATATATATATATATATATATATATATATATATATATTCTTAAATATGCTCCCTTCATGTTTTAATGAATGGCTAGCTATATATATATATATATATATATATGTGTGTGTGTGTAACGAAGTACACTAGAGTCAGATAAAGCTGGGAATGCCAGGTGAAGCAGCAGCTGACTCTCTCTCTCTCTCTCTCTCTGTGTGTGTGTGTGTGTGTGTGTGTGTGAGAGAGAGAGAGAGAGAGAGAGAGAAGGTCATATTTTGTTGATCGAGCTGTGTTCAAGCGGTCTGAGACTAAGATGAAAGGGTAGTGTGTGTGTGTGTGTGTGTGTGTGTGTGTGTGTGAGAGAGACCAGAATGTCAGCACACACACACTTACAGAAGCAGGAGTGTGCATAGAGGTGGTCGAGTGAGACTGAAACCACACATGCATTCTTAGACACACACTTTGAGAAGCTTTAGCGTGGCCTTTAATGTCAGCGGAAACCAAAAACGACAAAAAGTGTGTGTGTGTGTGTGTATGAGAGAGAGAGAAAGCAGTTAGTATGATATGAGAGCATCCTCAGTGTGAAGTGCTGGACATGGAGTTATACAGTGATCAGGTCTGTGTGTGTTATAACTGTCTTTTTTCTGTAATAACTTCATTACGTTACTTTTTTCTTTCCACAAGTGTGTGTGTGTGTGTGTGTGTGAGAGAGAGATTACTGAGTTCAAAGTTCTACTATCAGTAAACATATTTTTAAAAAAATGTGGTCCTAGTTTCTTTACATTATCCTTGTCTGATGTCCTAAGACATGGTGTATCCATGACAACAACTGTGGAGGATAAGGCTTTATTTAAATGAGTGTCTCACACACACACACACACACACACACACACGCGCACACACACAAACACACACGCACACACGGCCATCCTTTCAGATCATAATTTCCCCGGCGTTTCGGAAAACAGTTTTTGTTACTAACGTTGCCCGTGGATAAAGAGTAAGCGACACTGAGAACTAAACCGCTTCACGGATGTTCCACAGCATTAAAACGTAACTCTAATCGGATAAAAAGTACGACACGGTGCAGTTAAATGTAAACACTTGGTAGTTACGGCCTCGTTAGTGGGGTTGTAATCGGATTAGGAGCGTTGTCTCATCGTCTCATTTTAACGATGAGCATGAAAATGGTTGTCATGGCAACGTAATGAAATCCCAGTGGGGATGTGAGCAGATTTTAGGTTCCAGAAACTACAAAATTAATAATGTGCACTGTTTATATCCCTGTGTGTGTGTGTGTGTGTGTGTGTGTGTGATTAGACGGTGCTGAAAGAGGGGAAGCTGATGAAACAGACGAACTCATTTCAGCGCTGGAAGAGACGCTACTTCAAACTGCGTGGGAGAACACTGTACTATGCTCAGACTGCTAAGGTAGAACACACACACACACACACACACAGACACACACACAGACGTCTAAAACAGTGTAGATGGTTATCCTAATGCGCTAACGCCAACTCACAATTACACCAGTCTTGCGTTTGGTGGTTACAGCCTGCTCTATATCAGGGAAGGGGCGGAGTCATGAAAGCGGACTGTTTATAGGTGCTGTAACGATGTAAAATGGCGGGTTCTGCCCAAAAAAACCCCCCAAAACCGTCTCGTATTTGCTTCGATGTTGTATTCAAACTCTCATATTGTTGTTAGCTAGCTAACGTTGTGCTTCCTCGGACAAGTACGAGGTTCGTGTACGTAGCGAAGGAGCGTCGACGAGTGGAAGTCCGAACGCGAAAAACGAATATTCCGTTGTTTGCGATAGTCCACGCAGACTCTACGGTTGCTACTACACTTACGTACAGTAACGCTGGCTAGTGTCGTGCTAGTGTACGTGATCCCGCCCTTCTCTCTCTCTCTCTCTCTCTCTCTCTTTATCCGGTGTCGCTAAGCTATCGCTCTTTGTGTAAACCGATAGCCATCTTAATTAAAGCCTCTGTTTAAAGTGGTTCAGTCGTGTAGGTCATCAGTGTTGACGGAGGTGAATTACATTACGGAACAGAGTGCGGGACATTAATTAATTGCGCCTCGCTTCACGCGATCGAGTTCATCTTTCAAACGTTTTTTTTTTCTTTCTTCTCTTCTTCTTTTTTTTTTTTTCCTCCTCCTCCTTGTCTTCTTCCTCTGTGAGCCGAGCGTTAATCCGCACGCGCCACCCGGTGATAACAGCAGGGTTTAATCTCCTGGCCGCGAGCAGACCGCAGCACACGGACGTGTTCCGCCACGAGCAGATCCAGACCCGTCAGGATCAGGATCACTGTGTGAAACGTTAACCAGCTTCACAAGTTCCCGAGTGTTTTCACGTGACCTCATGACTCCGTATTGAATTTGTTCAATTAAATAGACAAATATTTGTAATATTCTGCATTAAATTGTAATCATTTTTTTTTTTTTTACTCTAAGGATAGTACTGCCAAATAGGAGTCATTCTAACCAGAAAAATTATTGGCACCCCTAATCCTTCTGAGCAAATGACGTCAGGTCGAGTTCGCTGAACACACGTTCACATGCATCACGATAACACTTTAGCTAACACCCTGTGAAACTTTCAAAATGAAACCGAGTTTGATGATAGTTTTATTTAATCTCTACTGCACTGAAGAAAATGTACGATTTTTAAAAAGGAGGGGGAGGGGGAGGGGGCCCTAACTCAAAAGTGCTGATTCTAGTCAGTTTTATTCCATCCCATCTTTACATCTGAGAGACTCCGCCTCTCTTTTTATTCCCAATCACGTTACTGACCTGTTCCCAATCAACCTCATTAGTTGTGAAATGTTCCTCCAGCTGTTTCTTTTTACTAACACTTACCAACACCCCCCCCCCACCACTCAGTTTAAACACTTGATATGTTTTCTGCGCTCAGTTGTGAATAACGGACGTGTTTACGACATTTGCAAATCATTGCGTTCTGTTTTTATTTACGTTTCACACAGCGTCCCAACTTTTTTGGAATTGGGGTTGTAAAAAAACCCAAAAACAAACAGTTTCAGCGTTTACACCATTTCAGGTTTAAGGACAGAACATAATAATAATAATAATAATAATAATAATAATAATAACGATGATGCCGTCGGTGTGGTTGGGAGCTGCTTGTTGGCAGCGGCGGAGTCAGGAAAACTCTGTATTTTGATTTTGACGTGATTCTGCGTATTTTCTGAGTGATGACTCGTACCGGCGTACTCCGACGTCAGACTACGCAGAAAACGTAACGATTGTGGATACGTGAAATTTGACAATATCGATGGACTTAATGCCGTTTGTTGTTGTTGTTTTGTTTATTTTGAAAGTCGATCATCTTTGACGAGGTGGATTTGACTGACGCCAGCGTGGCCGAGTCCAGCACCAAGAACGTCAACAACAGCTTCACCGTGAGTCCTCACACACTTACACACACATTCTTCTCCTCTTCTACTCAGCTTTGATCAGTCTCTGTCTCCTTTAAACTATTTCAGCTGGTGTGTGTGTGATGTGTATTTATAGTTTGACATTTGGACTGATTTAGTTTTAATAGCAGGGTGGAGATTTCGTCTGCGTGTATCCGCTTCCAGCTGTGTGTGTGTGTGTGTGTGTGTGTGTGTGTGTGTGTGTGTGTGTGTGTGTGTTGCGCAGGAAGTGATGCGTATGACTAGACTGAAGACCGAGCGTTCGTTCTACTTAGATGTTTAACAGAAAACAACCTTCATGTGTGCAGAAGTGTCAACAAAGTTTGTACTCAAAGAGAGAGAAACACTAGTGTGTGTGTGTGTGTGTGTGTGTGTATACACTGTTGAACTAAGTGAGATCTTAATGGGTTATAGGGTATGAGTGTGCTTGCTTTGTGTGAGTGTGTGTGTGAGAGAGAGAGGAAAGCTTGAGTTATTTTTATCTGTGGGAACAGAGGGGCTTTGTAAGTGGCTCAGGAAGTGGAAGCTGACGTCAGCTTTGTTACACACACACACACACACTGGAATTCTGATGTGTAGTTGGACTGTGTGTTTCCAGCTGTGTTAGTTAAATGTATTGAAGCTCTCTCTCTCTCTCTCTTTCTATCTCTCTCTGTGTCTCTCTGTGTGTGTCTCTCTCTCGCTCTCTCTCTCGCTCTCTCTCTCGCTCTCTCTCTGTGTCTCTCTCTGTAGATTATCACTCCGTGCAGGAGATTGATTCTTTGTGCTGAGAACAGGAAGGAGATGGAGGAGTGGATGGCAGCTCTGAGGAGTGTACAGAGCAGAGAGCACTTTGAGGTGTGTAAGTGTGTGTGTGTGTGTGTGTGTGTTTTTTCCTCTACAGGACAAGGTCAGGAGCGGGATCCAGATGGCAGCAGGAGTTTATGGTAGGAGTAGAAACTTGTAGTCTTCAAGAACTTCAAGAACTTGTAGGCCTTCAGAACGCAGAAGTAGGGATGTGTCGATAACGTGTTTGTTTGTTTGTTTGTTTGTTTATTTATTTATTCATTCATTTCTTTCTCACCCCAAGTATGTTCTCTGTACTCGACGATTGCGGATAACGGAAACGATTAAACCTCCTGAGTTTTACTCCTTCGGGTTTGTTTGTGTTTCTCCGGTTTAAATAGCGGCCAGGAAAAGCGCACTCGGGCCACGTTCTTTATAACGTGCCGGGAATTACGTTTTGACTTGCGGGCGAAGCGTCGACGTTATCGAGCGAAGCGAAAGGAGGCGTCTCGGTACTCTGTGCTCGCAGGAGAGAAGTGCTGCTGTACGGACTGTACTCATCACCTTCTCTCTCTGTGTGTGTGTGTGTGTGTGTGTGTGTGTGTGTGTGTTAGTCTTCTCAGTACAGTATGGACCATTTCTCCGGGATGCATAACTGGTTCTCGTGCTCGCACGCTCGACCCACGTACTGCAACGTCTGCAGGGAAGCGCTGAGTGGAGTGACATCACATGGCCTCTCTTGTGAAGGTTTGTGTGTGTGTGAAATGAATACCTAATGTCAGCACATGCTTGGGGTCTTGTACATCAGTCTGAAGTGTATACGCATGTGTTTGTTTGCAGTGTGTAAGTTTAAGGCCCATAAACGCTGTGCTGTCAGAGCCACTAATAACTGCAAATGGACGACTCTCGCGTCCATCGGGAAGGACATCATCGAGGATGAGGACGGGGTGAGTGTGTGTGTGTGTGTGTGTGTGTGTGTGTATCCACCTCGGTTAAGAAGTAATGACACTAGTCTGTGTGTGTGTCTCTCAGATCTCCATGCCCCATCAGTGGTTGGAAGGAAACTTGCCTGTCAGTGCAAAGTGCAGTGTGTGTGATAAAACGTGTGGCAGTGTTCTCCGATTACAAGACTGGCGCTGCCTTTGGTGTAAAGCCATGGTAAGAGAGAGCGAGTGTGTGTGTGTGTGTGTGTGTGTGTGTGTGTGTGTATGGATTTAGAATAGAATTTTGTGAGGTTATTGAATAGGATGTAGAGATATTATATAATAATATTATTATTAGAGAGTAGAACTGACGGTGATTATAGAGCCCAAGCTCAGGAGGTAACAGAGTGGCGGATTATAGAGACGTTTATGAGATTATGGAGTGGAACAGTCTGGAAATGTAGAACGGAATCTTGGGGATTGTAGAGTGTCATTTTGGCAGATTACAAAGTGGAATTTTAGGAGATTATGAAGAATTTTATTATAATAATTATAATAATTATTATTATAGAGAGCAAATTTGGAATATTACAGAGTGGAATTGTAGGTAATAATTGAACAGAATATTTGGGATTATAGCATTTTGGCAGATTATAGAGCGGAATTGTCTGGGAGACTACAGAGTGGAATTTTGGGAGATTATAGAACTGAATGTTAAAGATTGTAGAGTGGACAGATTACAGAGTGGAAAATTAGGTAATTATTGAATGGAAGTTTGGGTATCGTAGAGACCATGTCTGGCAGATTACAGCGAGGCAGATTACAGCGAGGCAGATTACAGAGTGGCAGATTACAGAGTGGACGATTACAGAGTGGCAGATAACAGCGAGGCAGATTTCAGAGCGGACGATTACAGAGCGGACGATTACAGTGAGGCAGATTACAGCGAGGCAGATTACAGAGCGGACGATTACAGCGAGGCAGATTACAGCGAGGCAGATTACAGAGCGGACGATTACAGCGAGGCAGATTACAGAGCTGGAGAATTTAGGATGACTAGAGCCTGATTTACAGAGTGGGACAGAACGGATTAGAGAATAGAGAATTACTGTAAAGGGCTTTGTGGATTATAGTGTAAATTTATCAGATTACAGAATGGAATTTTCAGGAATGACCGAGTAGGATTTTGGGAGGTTATAGAGATACATTTGACAGATTATACAGAGGAAATTTGTGTGATTACAGACTGGAATATTAGGTTATATAGAGAGATTTTAGGGATTATAGTTTGGAAATTTAGATTACAGAATGGAATTTTTGGTATTTTCTGGGAGACTAGGGGAGTAGAGTGAAATTCTAGGAGGTTACAAGCCTGAGATTTTGGGGATTAAAAAAAGAAGAAAAAAAAAGCTATAGTGTATCTGTGTGTTTCAGGTGCACGCAGCGTGTAAGGATCAGCTCTCTAATAAATGTCCACTCGGTCAGTGTAAAGTGTCAGTGATCCCGCCTACTGCTCTCAACAGCATCGACTCAGACGGTGAGCGGCCAATCACAGCGCTTCGTTGTTTATTTTGGGAACTCCCATCTACCTTCTTAAACTTGAAATTCAATCAGCTAATAATCAAATTTCACCATTAACACAGAACAGAACTGTATAGCCTGTACAGGATGTGTATGATGTATTTCTATATTGTGTGTGTGTGTGTGTGTGTGTGTGTGTGTGTGTGTGTGTGTGTGTGTGTGTACAGGGTTCTGGAAAGCAACATGCCCCCCCTCCTGCTCCAGCCCCCTGCTGGTGTTTGTGAACAGTAAGAGTGGAGATAATCAGGGTGTGAAGTTCCTGCGCAGGTTCAAGCAGCTGCTCAACCCGGCCCAGGTGTTCGACCTGATGAACGGAGGACCTCATCTGGGGTAACACACACACACACACGTGTATAACCTTCATATAATCTATTTGCTTAGTGTGGGAATTTTAAAAGATGTTTGTGTGTGTGTGTGTGTGTGTGTGTGTGTGTGTGTGTGTAGTCTGCGTCTTTTTCAGAAGTTCGATACATTCCGTATCCTGGTGTGTGGAGGAGATGGCAGTGTGGGCTGGGTTCTGTCCGAGATAGACACACTGACGCTGCACAAACAGGTACACATTGTTTACACACATTGTTTACACACATTGGGACATTGTCCCACGAAATTGTGTGTGTTCCTGTAGCTAAACGATGACGACATGATGACGAAGGCACGTCTGTCTCTAAACCTTAACATTTTTTAACGGATCAGAACCTGCACAGTGTCCAGTTGCTGTAGCGAACGAGGCTGCGCTGCCCTCTGCTGGCTGCCGGGCATTAATGCAGTGCCATTGTGTGTTCATATACAGTGCGTTTTAGTTTGTGATGATGATGATGATGATGGTTGTGTGTGTGTGTAGTGTCAGCTTGGTGTTTTGCCACTGGGAACTGGAAATGACCTGGCCAGAGTTCTGGGCTGGGGGTCGGCGTGTGACGATGACACTCAGCTTCCTCAGATCCTCGAGAAGCTTGAAAGAGCCAGCACCAAGATGCTTGACAGGTGTGTGTGTGTGGGTGTGTGTGTGTGTGCACGTATTAATACACGCATGTCCGTAACATTTTTCTGCTCTTAGATGGAGCATCATGGTGTATGAGACGAAGTTTCCACGGCAACACTCAAGCTCCACGGTAACCGAGGACTGCAGCGATGATTCAGAGGTGATGACATGCTAATGAGCTCCTCTCTGATTGGCTCGTGGGTTTGCACCCTGATTAGCTGCATTTTTTAAAAATCTTTTAAGACCTGTAGCCCCGCCCCTTGCTGTCCTTCTCTGATTGGCTGTTTTTTCACTGCAGGTGCAGCACATTCTGACCTACGAGGATTCGGTCGCGGCTCACCTGTCCAAGATCCTCACTTCGGATCAGCACTCTGTAGTGATCAACTCGGCCAAGTAGGTCACTCGAAGGAGTGCGTGTGTGTGTGTGTGTGTGTGTAAAATGTGCGTGTATTCACGGATGTGTACGTGTGTAGGGTTTTGTGTGAAACGGTGAAGGACTTCGTGGCTAAAGTGGGTCGGGCGTACGAGAAGAACACCGAGAACTCTGAGGAATCGGAGACCATGGCCAAAAAGGTGAGCTCTGTTTGGTTTGGTTCCGGATCCAAGGTTGGTTCTGATTTGCCGCGGCACAGAATGATTTCCGATTGGCTGACACTGTTGCGATGTTGGTTCTGATTGGCTGCAGTGCGGTGTCTTAAAGGAGAAGCTGGACTCGTTGTTAAAGACATTGAGCGAGGAAGCTCAAGCTTCCGTCGTCACGCCGACGCCGACGCCCACCATCGCAGAGGAGCAGGAAGAAGGGGAGTCACAAGTTCCCCAGTCCATGCCTATGGTCAAACTCACAGTCCCGCCTCCTTGTTCACCCCGCCCACCTGCTGCCATCTTTAAACCCAGAGAGCAGCTGATGCTGAGAGCCAACAGCTTGAAAAAGGCCATCAGACAGATTATAGAGCACACGGAGAAAGGTACACACACAGACACTGTGCATTCTATACACAATTACTTTACTCCGTCTCCACCTTGAACTGTTTCTTCCTGCCACCCAGCGGTGGACGAACAGAACGCTCAGACGGATGAAATGTTCGGCACGGTGTCTCCCGAGGAGGAGGAAGAAGAGGAGGAGGAGGAGGAGGAGGAAGATCAGGAGTCTCTGAGATCCTACAGCACCAGAGCACAGCATCTCAGGAGAGGTATTACACTCTAGAGCATACACCATCAGTAATGCCATCCTTAACACCTTACCCATAATTCCACAGTACCGGAGCAACCCCTATATCTCACACCTTAACCTCTCTCTCTCTCTCTCTCCCCCTCTCCCCATGTCAGTGTGTAAGGCTCCATGTGAGAAGCTCATCGCTAAAGGCAGCTTATCAGTGGGCAGCTCTGCATCACTTCCTGCTCAGACAGGAAGTCGAGAAAACATTCTGAATGCCAAGATTCTGTACCCAGGTAAGAGCAAAGTGAAATCAAGGACAGCTGGTGGACAGAGCAGTGCTTAGTGCGATAAACTAACCTGTGTGTGTGTGTAGCAGGGATGTCCGGCACTCTCCCTAGCAGTTCGGTTATCAGCAGGCTGCTAGTGAATGCCGACCCCTTCAGCTGTGACCCGGAGAACCTGTGAGTGGTCTTCATCATCACCTTACTACATATACTCTTACACCTCATATAGATCTTCTTCTTCTTCGTCGTCTTATTATTCAGTCCATCAGATCCTAATGAACTCAGCCAGCTGAAATGGCTTTTAAAGCCTCGTTCAGGATATCTGCAAAATGCAGGGCGTGGCCATTTTTTAGCGGTGGGCGTGGTTAGGTACATTCGAATATCTGTTTCTCAGGAGTCCGACAAGTCCGATCGAGCTGGCATACTGCACCGTTGCACCGATTCGTAGGTGGATTTCGAATGAAGGCTGGGGCTGGGTTACTTAAAACTCATCAGCCAATCAGTTTTCAGTATGGATTTCACAGGGTTAGCGTTAAGCGATATGGTTATCTGTGGTCTCTTTAGTGTTCTTCTCAAGAACTAGGTGTCTGGGTATTATCCTAAACCTTTACTATTAATTCCTAATCCCCAGCCTCTGTTCCATAATCCTAATCTCTAGCCACATTGTATACACATCCTCCACATCCTTAGTTCCTACTGCCTAGACTGTATTCTATGTGTAAAAACCATTAGAGCCTAATTCATAATCCATGACCTTTAGCTTCTAATCCATAATACCTGACCTTTAGCCTCTAATCCATAATCCCTGACTTTTAGCCTCTACTCCATAATCCCTGACCTTTAGAATCTACTCCATAATCCCTGACCTTTAGAATCTACTCCATAATCCCTGACCTTTAGCCTCTAATCCATGAACCCTGACCTTTAGCCTCTAATCCATAATCCCTGACTTTTAGCCTCTACTCCAAAATCCCTGAGTATTAGCACCTAATAATCCAGCTAGGACTTTTGTAATGATTAATTATTATGAATATTTTTACTTATAGACAGTGTTTATGTTTTTTTCTAAATACTTATTGTTGTGTGTGTATGCACAGGGAGTGTTACACAGAAAAGTGTGTGATGAATAATTACTTCGGAATCGGACTGGACGCCAAAATCTCACTGGACTTCAATAACAAGAGGGACGAACATCCAGAGAAGTGCAGGTATGCGTACACACACACACACACACACACACACACACACACACACACACACACACACACCAACCACTAGGACTGGGTCATTTCTAAACGCTAATTTCTTGTCTTGAATTTCGAACCCCTAATAAACCCTAGTTCCTTCTTAGACTCTCTGTCAGATAAGGGGCGTGGCCATAAACAGGAAGTAGTAATATAGGTGAAAGTGCACATATTGTTGTAATGTTTTACATACAGAAGTTCTTCAACTTGTAACAATATACAACATTTGTTTTTTATATGATAACTGTGTGTGTGTGTGTGTGTGTGTGTGTGTTCAGGAGCCGTACTAAGAACATGATGTGGTACGGGGTTCTGGGGACCAAAGAGCTTCTTCACAGAACTTACAGAAACCTGGAGCAGAGAGTACTGCTGGAGGTGTGTATGTCTGTGTGTGTGAGTGTGTCTGTGTGTATGTGCATGCATGCATGGTAATGAATGGCCTATTACTCTCTCCAGGCTTTATTAAAGTGTGTGTGTGTTTGTGTAGTGTGATGGACGGCCCATTCCTCTGCCCAGTCTTCAGGGCATTGCTGTGCTGAACATTCCCAGTTACGCTGGAGGAACAAACTTTTGGGGAGGGACCAAAGAGGATGATGTGAGTGACACTTTCTCTCTCTCTCTCTCTCTCTCTCTCTCATACACACACACCCCTGGGTTTCTTTTCTAGAGTAAAGTGGCATAAATTGGGACACATCCACTTTTGTGTTTACTCAGTGGAGGATGCACAGATTTAGCAGTATGTATATGTGAAGTGTGTGTGTGTGTGTGTTACAGACGTTCACTGCTCCGTCGTTTGATGACAAGATTCTGGAGGTGGTCGCTGTGTTTGGCAGCATGCAGATGGCTGTGTCTCGAGTCATCAACCTACAACATCATCGAATAGCTCAGGTACACACACACATTAATAACAACAAAATTATACAACATTATACAATTATGTGGATAAACTCATCCTATAGTACTAAGTGTGTGTGTGTGTGTGTGTTCGTGTGCATGTGGGAGCAGTGTCGTACAGTGAAGATCACCATCCTCGGTGATGAAGGTGTTCCTGTGCAGGTGGATGGAGAAGCATGGATCCAACCACCTGGATTCATCAGGATCCTACACAAGAACCGCACACAGACACTGACCAGAGACAGGGTGACTAACACACACACACACACCTGTATACATACATGTAACACAGGTATCTTACTGGTCAGATAAGCCGTCTTTTAACGTGTGTGTGTGTGTGTGTGTGTGTGTGTGTAGGCATTTGAAAATACTCTGAAATCATGGGAAGACAAGCAAAAGTGTGATTTTACACGGCCAGTATCCCAGCATGCAGTGCAGCCTGAGATCATCACTGAGGACGAAACGGCTCAGATCAGTGTGTTTGGGCAGAGTGCAGGAGCTCTAATACACAGGTATACACACACACACACAAAGGATTCAGTTATCACTGTTCTCACAAGCTGAGCATTCTCCTAGTCTGGTACTTTTCATGATGGTTTAAAAATGTGTGTGTGTCAGCATTAGGGAGATTGCTCAGTCTCACCCCAGTATGGAGCAGGAATTAGCGCACGCTGTCAATGCCAGCTCTAAAGCCATGGACACCGTGTATGCCAACTCCAAGAACAACACGGTGAGTGTGTTTTATTTCATAAAAAATCTCATACACACACTGATGTCAGTCAGTGATAAGTAAGTGTGCTTGTGTGTGTGTGTGTGTGTGTGTGTGTGTGTGTGTGTGTGTGTAGGGCCTGACTTGCAGTGTAGTGCTACAGATGGTCAGTAATGTGAAAGCCCTGCACAGTGAGACGGAGCTCTTGCTGACAGGAAAGATGTGCTTGGTAAGTACTTAGCATAAACCTGCGCGTTAGCATGTGAGCTTGTTAGTGTGTACGTGTGTGTGAGATGGTCTCTGCGCCCTGCAGCAGTTGGACCCGCCTCAGAAGGAGCAGCTGGTCGCCGCTTTAGCGACCGTCGCCCTGCAGCAGCGCAGACTCATGGAAATCAGCTGGATTAGCGCGTTCATCGACCCGACGGACGATGAGGTACACGCGCTAATATCTAACTACCACTTAGACAAAACAATTACTGACCATTAAAGTGTGAAGTTAGCGACTGCTAACAGACCATGCAGCTGCAGGTCTCATTCTTACAAGTGTGTGTGTGTGTGTGTGTGTGTGTGTGTGTGTGTGTGTGTGTGTGTGTGTGTGTGTGTGTGTACGCGCGTGCAGGGACAGTCTTTGGACTTCGCCAAGCGTAGTCGAAGTGCCAAATTCCGCCTTGTCCCCAAATTTAAGAGGGACAAGAACAACAAGAACAGGGAGATGTGCACCACTCTCAACATGCCTGGTACGTATTACCCTTAACCTCTGATCTCTTACACAGTTACCTGATACAGTTACCTCAGAATTGCACCAGAATTACTCATTATTTACCTGAGAAATAACCTTAGATTTAACTTGGTATTGCCAAAGAGTTACTTTACAATAACCACAGAGTTACTTATAAAATTAACAGTTACCTCAGAATTACCATAGGGTTATATCAGATATATCTAGAGATAACTCAGATTACTTACAAAATACCATAGAATTACCTCAGAATTGTCTTGTCGTAATTATCTCAGCATTACTGTAGAGCATTACTAGCATTACTGTACCTCAGAATGATCAGTATTACCACGAAAATATTATAGAATTTACGCCAGAATTACCATAGTTACTTTAGATTTATAAATGATGACTGAATTATTTATCAAACCATAGTTACGTCAGATTTACCTCAGAAATACGTTACCTCACAGTTATCATAAAATTACCTCATAATTACCATCGTTACCGCTCAATTACACACATTACCTCACATTTACCCAATAATTACCATTTATCTTAAAATAACCATAGAATTACCACAAGCTTACCTCAGAACTGCCTCAGAATTACCATAGTTACCACAGAAATACCGTAGTTACCTCAGAATTACCTTAGAATTTCCTTAGTTACCTCCCAGTTCCCTCAGATTTAAGTCAGAATTACCAACGTTACCTGAGACTTACCTCCATGTTCTCTCAGAATTCCCTCAGTCTTACCTCAGAATCACCGACCTTACCCTCAGGAATATGGTCACCAGGATGCAGATGAGTGTACTCCTTACTTGTGACCTGTGTGCACATGCTGAGTATTATGTATGTGTGTGTGCGGGGGTGTGTGTGTGTGTGTGTGGGCGCGCAGTGAATCAGTGGGGAGTGGAAGAAGTGGCGTGCTGGTTGGAGCAGCTGTGTCTGTCAGAGTATAAAGAGATCTTCATCAGGCACGACGTACGTGGACCAGAACTGGTGCACCTTGAAAGGAGAGACCTGAAGGTAACCAGCTGTGTGTGTGTGTGTGTGTGTGTGTGTGTGTGTGTGTGTGTGTGGGGTCCACAGAATGCGGAGTTCAGCATTTTCACTGTGTGTCCTTTGTCTATCGCAGGACTTGGGTGTAACGAAGGTCGGCCACATGAAGCGGATCCTGCAGGGAATCAGAGATCTGAATCGCAACAGCACGGCCAGCGAGGCTTAGACTCCAGCGAGGCTTAGGCCAAGCCAAGCCAATCCAATCACACACTCCGAGGGGTGGGACCAGTCTCAGCACAGCCAATCAGCTCAGAGGGACCAGTGCAGTGATGTCACTCAAATCAGCGCTCAGCACAGTGCCTTCATTTCACATTTGTGACATCAGCGTTGAGGAGAAACCTCTACTGCCAGCCTGTGTGTGTGTGTGTGTGTGTGTGTGTGTGTGTGTGTGTGTGTGTGTTAGAAGGAGCAAGGGAGTGGTAAACAAGAGCCATCAGTAATCAAAGGGCTACAGATTTATGAGCGTGAAATGAGACACTGTGCTGTTATAATTAGCCACAACAAATCAGGAAATATTTTTCAGGAAACCATGCTGTTTGAATTTAAATAGCTTTATTTAAAACTATAGCTTTTTATTCACTTTGCCTAACCTGACCACACTGTGTCATGACAATCAGTCAAGTAATGATCAAGTGAGAAATATTCTGGTCCAACAGATACAACCATAATCTACCTGTGTGTGTGTGTGTGTGTGTGTGTGTGCGCGCGCGTGTGAACTACACTACTCAGCAAAAGAAATCACATAATTCACGTTTCATTTAGAGAAACACGAACGTTGTGCCGCGACTTCATGAAGTCAAAGCTGTCGGAAATTCACGCCAAGAACTGGCTTCTGACGTGGAAATTCGTCATCGCCACGTGACTTACTTTCAACAACACGTCAGGAGCAGTCGCTATTACAACCCAGTGTCATAGAAAGTGTTCGTTTCCATCGAACACAGAACTCGGTTATAAAAG
>NC_071271.1:4432574-4447574 GCF_023375685.1 Ictalurus furcatus
AACACTAACAAGTCACATGACACCGGGGAGGGAAAATGGCTAATTGGGCCCAATTTGTACATTTTCACTTAGGGGTGTATTCACTTTTGTTGCCAGCGGTTTAGACATTAATGGCTGTGTGTTGAGTTATTTTGAGGGGACAGCAAATTTACACTGTTACACAAGCTGTACACTCACTACTTTACATTGTAGCAAAATGTCATTTCTTCAGTGTTGTCACATGAAAAGATATAATCAAATATTTACAAAAATGTGAGGGGTGTACTCACTTTTGTGAGATACTGTATATGTGTATATATATATGTGTGTGTGTGTGTGTGTGTGTGTGAAAATGTCCAAAGCTGACCATGTGAAGGATTTTCCAAGGCCACCAAACATCCAGAAAGAAGCAAAAAAGATTCTAGAGTCAGAATCTAGTGATTTTTTGCACAGATGTGGACAGAAGTGACTTTCCTGAATTTCTCTGATCACCATTTCTACCAATGACCAATCACTGATCACCATTGTTCCAAAAATCCAATCACTATTGACCATTTTTACGAGAATCCGATCACTGTTCAACATTGATGCACCACGCTGGAAATCACAAAGGATAGAGTTTAAAACAAGTGGAATGATTGAGGGGAAAAAAAGCTCATGCTGCGTTGGCCGGGAATCGAACCCGGGTCAACTGCTTGGAAGGCAGCTATGCTCACCACTATACCACCAACGCTTGGGACCCAAGTCTGACTGAAATGTGGAAAATCCATCAGAAAATACAGTGTCTATGAACAGCAGTTTCAGCACAGATTAGTGACAATATTATAGTCGGGATTACTTTGCGAAAATTTCTCAAATTGTAAAAGATGACTGTTATTAAATAACACCGGTACACATGGTAAAATAAAATAAAACTAAAGTGAGATGCGTTGGCCGGGAATCGAACCCGGGTCAACTGCTTGGAAGGCAGCTATGCTCACCACTATACCACCAACGCAGGACGGATTTCAAAACTCTACACGGAAAACTATATATATATATATTATTATTATACATTCTATAGATATATATATATTATATATATATATATATATATATATAATTATACAAACTCATTTTTGTTGATTTTTTTTTATAACACCACTACGGTGACCGAGAACTGCAAAACAAAACACAAATCAGAAAACACATTCACAAATCAGACGAAACGGAAATATTTTCTGAATGAATTACTTATTGAAAGCGCTGATTGGACGACACATCTGTCAATCAAGATATACAGGAAGTACAGCAGGCCGCGCCAGTACTGGAAATTCAGTTCGTGTGTGTGCATGTGTTAATATGTTTTGTCCGTACTGCGATTCAAATAAAATGTAAATATCTACGGCGTGTCCTCTGATCTGTTCCCCGTGGATTAAGTTCTACCAGCAGCCGCATAAAATCATCACGTTTTACACACAACTTGTGTTTCTGCGAAAGCGCTAACCGCATTATCGGTAGCCGAACAACTGTCCTGGTTCACACAGCTCTGCTCTTATAGCATTCCTTACTTCCCTTCTTTAATGGGGGATCATTTATTTCCTCTAAACAAACCTGCGTCCTTTAGGTTTGTTTTTAGAGAGCGGAAGCTAATCTTTATGTCGTGGTATGCTGACATCATAATCCAAAATCACCGCATAAGAACATCCTTCCTCATATTAGCGCTGAATAAATTACACTTTCTAATTTCTTCACAATATAAACTTTTATTTTCTAACATTTAAAGTTTCGCTATGGACATAAAAAAAGTTTAAAATAAACACAGAAGTACAAGAAACCAAAGTTGTTTACAATTTCTTACTTCCTGTATATCTTGATTGACGGATGTGCCGTCCAATCAGCGGTAAGTAATCCATTCATCACTAAATAGACCTACCTTTTCCGTTTTGCCTGTTTACCTGGCTCGTTAATGTCTTTTCGGATTTGTCGCCGTGTTTATAATTCGTTATTTTGTTTTCGGACTTGTTATTTTGTTTTCATATTTTGTGTTTTGTTTTGCACTTCTCGGCCACCGTACTGCTAACAACACAACTAGCTAGTTTGATAAATTAACTCGGTTGTCCGTTGTGTTCAGACGCTAACGCGCTAATCCCAAATGCCTCCGTCCTCCCTACACAAGCGCACTACACTCACTATACAGTAAAGTCTTCTCTACTCCCTTTGTAGTGATTATTTATATATCACAAGCATGGGTTTGGGATTGACCCGAGCCAACGTTGGGCGTGAGGACAAAGTCTTATGTTTGTGAGAAAGATATCTATAGAATTAGCCGTTTTTTGCAGTTAATTAGAAAAATATAACGTCATAAGAAGGTTAAATTAGCTAAACTAGCTAATCCAGCCAACTGGTGTTAGCTAGAATCACATCCTTGCGTCGGTTTGCTCATAAATATAATCGAGATGGATTTGTTTGCAGATCTTCCTGCTCCTACGAACAATACAGACTCTGGTAAGAAGAAATACTTCGATTAGAGAGAGAGAGAGAGAGAGAGAGAGAGAAAACAATCTGCATTTGTTGTGTTTTCTTCTGAATTGCTAGCCCTGGCTAATATAACCCAGCACGTGGAGGTGCTCGAGCTGGCTAGTCACAGCTAGCTAGTTAGCTAAAGACGCTAAATGTTTATTAGGTGACGCTTGTAGAATTTGTGATCAATTTTAAACAGAATATGTGGTAAATATCGTGTGGGAGACGTTTGTTGTGGGTGAATAAGCGTCAAACCTCCACCAAACACAATGAAGGGAAGAGTGTTAGCATAGTTCAGCTTAGCTAACAGACAGATAACAAAGCGTTAATAATAAGGCGCTGTGTGGGTTTTCTATGGGCTTACATGGACACCCTGAAGATTTTCACTTCCCCAAATACAAACACTTAACTCCTTTTATTAATATTAATCTCACCTGGATACTGTAAATTAATATCTAAGAGCTGCTGCTGCATTCATAAACACTGTCCTGTGCTCATCCCAGTGAACTCTTCCTGACATTCTGCTCATACTGAACATAACACGCACTCTATTCTGCCTTGTCTGGTAGGGTCGAAGGTTTTTGCATCTCTGTATGTTCTATAAAAACGTGTGTGTGTGTGTGTTCAGGCAGTACAGCTGAAGACGGCGTGCAGGACCGAGGACCGAAGAGACGCAGGGACCCGCGCTCGGATGACGAGAAGAATGAGACGGAAAAGAAAGTTTGTAAAGGTTTTCAGCATTTACACACTCGCACACCATCAGACAAGGTGTGTGTGAGTGTGTGCGGCTGTGTTCATTGTGTGTGTGTGTGTGTGTGTGTGTGTGTTGCAGGATTGGCTAAGCTGAAGGGTTTTGTGGCGGCACGGCGTGGTGAGCGGGACGACATGCAGGACGCTCACGTCATTTTACCTAACCTTCACACGCATGCAGACACACTGCCTACACATGTGTGAGTACACACACACATATATTCTCTCGTTTATTCAGACTCAATCCCAAATCTCTCCCTTTCCTTTTGTACCAATTTATGACTTACACCTCACATAGTGCATCATGTATCTGGTAGAGAGCTGTTTGGGACACAGCCGAGGTCCGTCAAACTGTTTATACCGCTATAATACATACGTATTATACATACGCTATATGTACGCTGTAAATGATCTCTCTCTCTCTCTGTGTGTGTGTGTGTGTGTGTGTGTGTGTGTGTGCAGGTCGAGGCTGGCGTATTTTGCTGTGTTTGACGGTCATGGTGGTGCTCGAGCATCTCAGTTTGCTGCTGAACATCTGCATCGAACACTACTTAGCAAATTTCCTAAAGGTTTACACACACACACACATTCGCTATAATGCTATGTACTACGCTACTACACACACCAGCTGGACGGAGAATAGGCGTGCGAGAATAGATATGATGCTGAAATTCTGTTTGCTGCTCTGTGTTCGGTCAGGAGAGGTTGAAAACCTGGATAAACTGGTGAGGAAATGCCTGCTCGACTCGTTTCGCCACACCGATGAGGAATTCCTGAAAAAAGCCTCTAGCCAGTAAGTGTTTGCGAGTAAGCTTTGATCGATGTTAAAGCGTTATGTCGATCGATTCAAGCGTGTAGGGCTGGGTGATACAATATCTCTATCGCAATGATAAATGATTACGCGATACACTTTTCTGAGATATCGTTGGTACGGTGATGTATTTATTTGTTTGTTTGTAATAATTACAAATTAAATTGTACCGGATGCCATCGATTTGACGTAATAAAAAAAAAACAACTTAAACTTCTTTGTCCTTGTAGGCCTTAAAGAAAAGTATGGTCAGAGTCAGCTTAACGCATTTTTGCTACAGTTTAGCGGACAGTTTGTTAGTGAAATTATATATCGGGATGTGTCGTGTATCATAGAGATGCCCTCGAGTATCGCGGTATGATGTTTTTGTTGTGTGTGTTGCAGGAAGCCGGTTTGGAAGGACGGCTCCACAGCTACGTGCGTGTTGGTCGTGGATGATGACCTGTACGTGGCCAATCTGGGAGACAGCAGAGTGAGTATATTTACAACTGCAGATTGTTTCAAGTACACGACTAATCCAGTGTTGGGTATGTGTGTGCGGGTGTGTAGGTTTTTCAGCCCTGTGTGAGAACTAGGGATGTCACGATACCAAAAATCTAGTAGTCGGTACCGATACCACCAAAAGTACGATACTCGATCCCAAAGTCGATACCACGGTGTGGGTAATATATATGTGTGTGTGTGTGTGTGTGTGTGTGTGTGTGTGTATATATATATATATATATATATACACACATACATATTATATATATATATATATAATATGTATGTGTGTATATATATATATATATATATATATATATATATATATATATATATATATATTAATATATATATATATATATATATATAAAATATGTATGTGTATGTATATGTATATATATATGTGTGTGTGTGTGTATATATATATATATATATATATATATATATATATATATAATATGTATATATATATATATATATATATATATATATATATATATATATATATATATATATAATATGTATATATATATATATATATATGTGTGTGTGTGTGTGTGTATATGTATATATACATACGCGTGTGTATGTATGTATGTATGTATGTATGTATGTATTTTTTTTTTTTTTTTTTTTGTTTAAATAAAATAAAGAACTCCTGGAGGACATCCTCCTCTTCTTCACCAAATTCCAGGGGTTTCCTCGCTTTGTTTGAAATGGCATCGGCTGCACACCGGCAACTGATGCTAGTTTTCTTCTCTCTGCCCCCCAAGTCAGGCTGGAGCTAAACTTGTCGCCATCTTCTGTAGTTTTTTCCTGTGTGCTTGTAGGCGTTCTTGTTCACCACTTGTGGACCGACTAAAGCACTTGTGCATATTTGCTGCCCCCTTCAGGTCTGGAAGAATTGCAACCTCGGTACTTTCACAATCAACGGTGTCCATGCTACTACAGAAAAACAAGTACTGTCACGTCTTAAGAATGTTGATACCGAAGTATCGGTTCTCGTGACATCCCTAGTGAGACCCAAATAACGGTAATAAACGGTACGACAGTTTTGTGATGACATTCTGCAGGTGGTACAACTGCAGAGTTTATTTGGGGAAGAAGGAATAAATAAATAAATAAATAAATATTCAAAGGTGCCAAAACATATGGTTTAGCTGTAGCATTTCTGATTTTTGACCTGTTGCTATGGTGATATGGGAGGCATGTAACAGATCTCTGGGGGGAAAAGACAATTCAGCGAAGGGGAAAGGACGTGCAGTTGCTCCCGGTTACCTTTGCTTCGCCCCGATTTCATCTAGGAGACCTCTGACCTCTGAAGGATGACCTCACCGGGATTGTGTGTGTGTCTGTCTGTGTGTGTGTCTGTTCAGGCAGTGCTGTGTCGTTTGGAGCATGCTGAGGACGGAGAGGAGAGGTGTGTGTGTGTGGCTCTCAGTAAAGAACACAATCCTACCATCTATGAAGAGCGCATGAGGATACAGAGAGCAGGAGGAACCGTCAGGTGGGCTTAGGGTTTGTGTAACGATGGGTACGGATCAGGGATACGCCAGATGAAATACTGGAAATGAGTGAGTGTGTGTGTGTGTGTGTGTGTAGAGATGGGCGTGTGCTAGGTGTGTTAGAAGTTTCCCGCTCCATCGGTGATGGCCAGTATAAACGCTGTGGAGTGATTTCAACGCCCGATTTGAGACGCTGCGCACTCAGCCCTAAAGACAAGTGAGACACACACTTTGTGCTGTAGATCTGTGATAGTATGTGTGTGTCTGTGTGTGTAAGTTGTATGTTAAACTGTATAAATTGTGTTAACGTTTGTGTTTTGTTAATCTGTCCTGTGTGTGTTCAGGTTTGTGATTCTGGCGTGTGATGGACTTTTCAAAGTCTTCTCAGCAGATGAGGCTGTTCAGTTCATCAACAACATTCTACAGGTGTGTGTTTATATGCACATGGTGCAACAGCCTTACAACACTGCAAATGTTAAAATTGGGGTTGACTGATGACCATTCTAGGTTCTGGTATGATGATGATGGAGGTTACGGATAGATTGGCAATAAGGTTTTGGGCCAGTTAATTATGATGTATGATAATGGTTTTGGGGAATTTGACAATAATTTGGTATTGCTGACAACAGTGGAGATCTCTGGGTTTGGGGCTGATTGATGATGGCGGTGGTGGTGGATGTTAGGGGCTGATTGATGATGGTGGTAGTGGTGGATGTTAGGGGCTGATTGGTGGTGGTAGTGGTGGATGTTAGGGGCTGATTGATGATGGTGGTAGTGGTGGATTTTAGGGGCTGATTGGTGATGTTAGTGGATGTTAGGGGCTGATTGGTGGTGGCAGATGTTAGGGGCTGATTGGTGGTGGTAGTGGTGGATGTCAGGGGCTGATTGATGGTGGATGTTAGGGGCTGATTGGTGGTGGTAGTGGATGTTAGGGGCTGATTGATGCTGGTAGTGGTGGATGTTAGGGGCTGATTGATGGTGGTAGTGGTGGATGTTAGGGGCTGATTGATGGTGGTAGTGGTGGATGTTAGGGGCTGATTGATGATGGTGGTAGTGGTGGATGTTAGGGGCTGATTGATGATGGTGGTAGTGGTGGATGTTAGGGGCTGATTGATGGTGGTAGTGGTGGATGTTAGGGGCTGATTGATGGTGGTAGTGGTGGATGTTAGGGGTTGATTGATGGTGGTAGTGGTGGACGTTAGGGGCTGATTGGTAGTGGTGGACGTTAGGGGCTGATTGGTGGTGGTAGTGGATGTTAGGGGCTGATTGATGGTGGTAGTGGTGGATGTTAGGGGCTGATTGATGGTGGTAGTGGTGGATGTTAGGGGCTGATTGATGATGGTGGTAGTGGTGGATGTTAGGGGCTGATTGATGATGGTGGTAGTGGTGGATGTTAGGGGCTGATTGATGATGGTGGTAGTGGTGGATGTTAGGGGCTGATTGATGGTGGTAGTGGTGGATGTTAGGGGTTGATTGATGGTGGTAGTGGTGGACGTTAGGGGCTGATTGATGGTGGTAGTGGTGGACGTTAGGGGCTGATTGGTGGTGGTAGTGGATGTTAGGGGCTGATTGATGGTGGTAGTGGTGGATGTTAGGGGCTGATTGATGGTGGTAGTGGTGGATGTTAGGGGCTGATTGATGATGGTGGTAGTGGTGGATGTTAGGGGCTGATTGATGATGGTGGTAGTGGTGGATGTTAGGGGCTGATTGATGATGGTGGTAGTGGTGGATGTTAGGGGCTGATTGATGGTGGTAGTGGTGGATGTTAGGGGCTGATTGATGGTGGTAGTGGTGGATGTTAGGGGCTGATTGATGGTGGTAGTGGTGGACGTTAGGGGCTGATTGGTAGTGGTGGACGTTAGGGGCTGATTGGTGGTGGTAGTGGTGGATGTTAGGGGCTGATTGATGGTGGTAGTGGTGGACGTTAGGGGCTGATTGGTAGTGGTGGACGTTAGGGGCTGATTGGTGGTAGTGGTGGATTTTAGGGGCTGATTGGTGGTGGTAATGGTGGATTTTAGGGGCTGATTGGTGGTGGTAATGGTGGATTTTAGGGGCTGATTGATGGTGGTAGTGGTGGATGTTAGGGGCTGATTGATGATGGTGGTAGTGGTGGATGTTAGGGGCTGATTGATGATGGTGGTAGTGGTGGACGTTAGGGGCTGATTGATGATGGTGGTAGTGGTGGACGTTAGGGGCTGATTGGTGGTAGTGGTGGATTTTAGGGGCTGATTGGTGGTGGTAGTGGTGGATGTTAGGGGCTGATTGGTGGTGGTAGTGGTGGACGTTAGGGGCTGATTGGTGGTAGTGGTGGATTTTAGGGGCTGATTGGTGGTAGTGGTGGATTTTAGGGGCTGATTGGTGGTGGTAATGGTGGATTTTAGGGGCTGATTGGTGGTGGTAATGGTGGATTTTAGGGGCTGATTGATGGTGGTAGTGGTGGATTTTAGGGGCTGACTGGTGGTAGTGGTGGACGTTAGGGGCTGATTGATGGTGGTAGTGGTGGATGTTAGGGGCTGATTGGTGGTGGTAGTGGTGGACGTTAGGGGCTGATTGGTGGTGGTAGTGGTGGACGTTAGGGGCTGATTGGTGGTAGTGGTGGATTTTAGGGGCTGATTGGTGGTAGTGGTGGATTTTAGGGGCTGATTGGTGGTAGTGGTGGATTTTAGGGGCTGATTGGTGGTGGTAATGGTGGATTTTAGGGGCTGATTGGTGGTGGTAATGGTGGATTTTAGGGGCTGATTGATGGTGGTAGTGGTGGATGTTAGGGGCTGATTGATGATGGTGGTAGTGGTGGACGTTAGGGGCTGATTGATGGTGGTAGTGGTGGACGTTAGGGGCTGATTGATTGATGGTGGTAGTGGTGGACGTTAGGGGCTGATTGGTGGTAGTGGTGGATTTTAGGGGCTGATTGGTGGTGGTGGATTTTAGGGGCTGATTGGTGGTAGTGGTGGATTTTAGGGGCTGATTGGTGGTGGTAATGGTGGATTTTAGGGGCTGATTGGTGGTGGTAATGGTGGATTTTAGGGGCTGATTGATGGTGGTAGTGGATGTTAGGGGCTGATTGATGATGGTGGTAGTGGTGGACGTTAGGGGCTGATTGATGATGGTGGTAGTGGTGGACGTTAGGGGCTGATTGGTGGTGGTAGTGGTGGACGTTAGGGGCTGATTGGTAGTGGTGGATGTTAGGGGCTGATTGATGGTGGTAGTGGTGGATGTTAGGGGCTAATTGGTGGATGTTAGGGGCTGATTAGTGGTAGATGTTAGGGGCTGATTGGTGGTGGTAGTGGATGTTGGGGCTGATTGATGACGGTGGTAGTGGTGGATGTTAGGGGCTGATTGATGATGGTGGTAGTGGTGGATGTTAGGGGCTGATTGATGGTGGTGGTGGATGTTAGGGGCTGATTGGTGGTGGTGGAGGTTTGACACTGGTTGGTGGTGGTACTGGTGGAGGTTTGAGATTGACTGATGATGGATTTGGGCCGATGATACAGGAGACCGATTTGTTTGTAACGGTGGAAAAAGGAGACTCGGGCAGTAGTGGACTCAGTGCCAGATTTGGCATTTGGGTCCGCTCTGTTTACTCGTTCACCTCACGCCGGACTGTCTGACATCGTAGCTGTCTGTCTGTCCACCATTTCTCTTCTCTCGCTCATCTTCGCTCTGCTTCTGTCTCGCAGGACGAGTCGTTGGAAACCAAGGAGGGACAGAGCGTGGAGGATGGGCGTTACGAAGCTGCTTGTCAAAAACTGGCTACCGAGGCTGTGAGGCGAGGCTGTGCAGACAACGTCACGGTCATCCTGATCTCCATCGACTTTTGACGCGTTTCTTTCTCACACACACCAGCTGAGTGTTTAGGCTCCATGTTGCATTTTGAAGCGGACATTTCTAAAAGACTTTCAAACACCAAGTGTGGGGATTTACAACCAAATAAAAGTCCAAACTTTATCGGACATGCCATGTGTTTGTTTTTATGTTTATAACATTTTTTTACTTGCAAATTAGATGGAAAGAAATTAACTTCAGCTGAGAAACAATAAATCATCAATAAAAAAGCTTTCATGAAACTTGCTTTAAAGTGACGCTTGAGACTATTTTTCCTCCTATTAAAGGTGCATTAGGTAAGATTTTTTTTTTTTTTTTAAAGATTAGGTGGCATTGAATTCAATTGACATTTCCTCCCCATATACATGAAGCTCCACCCCACAGTATCTCAAGTGTCACATATACTATCCATAAAATGAGGCATAACCAAACATGGACTAGCATTCCCGGACCAGAAGTCGGTTTACTGAATGGATTTTTCTCAGCGATTTAAACATTTGTTAAGGCAACAGCGTATCCCATTGCTTTTTTTTTTTTTTTTTTAAACCCACGTTTTACACTTCTTCCAGGATTTTTGTACAAAGAATAAACAAAATTGCCCATTGCCCCTTTAAACGCCATTGTACCTGCACTAATAATAACAATGTCTCCACGGTGAACTTCTCACAGGAACATCGAAAATACAGCACAAGCTTAATCTAACTAGACTTGGATGCGTTTCAGGGTAGAGTTTGTCTTTAAAGTTGTGGAAGATGAAGCAGTTGGGGGGACTTTTACTGTGACAAGCGGTGAAACCGTCACCTGCTGCTTCACATCACGGATGTACGGGGGAAAAAAAACTGTAAGTGTGTAAGAGGAGAACATCTGTCTGCACAAGAATACTTTTTATCAACGTTATTTAAACCGTTTATCAAGACTGTGATCTAGCTTGGTTGTAGCTTAGCTGATGCGAAAGCTAGGTTTCCGTTATGTGCGCTGATGTGCTGTCCGTTATCTCCGAAACGGCGCGTTAACCCCGGATTATTACTGTCGATCTTAAGCGTACAACATTTCAACAATTAAAGTTTAATAAAAAAAAATGTATTGATTATTTATTTAAAAAGTAAAGTATTAATGATGATGTGTTAGTGTACGTTCGGAAAGGAAACGCAGTGAGAGCCCTAAAATCCGGTATGGATTACTTCCTGGACTTTGACGAGTGCATCCGGGACTCTCCGGTGTTCAGGTACCAACCGCACTGCGCATGCGCAGGATTTGTCCTGACAATGTAGAAAACCCTCTACATTTATACCATATACTAAATATTTCTATAAACTGTACACTTTATTGAACTGAAATATGTAGCGTGGAGTTTAAAATGATTTAAACATCATTTTTAAATCAGGTTACCTTTAAAAAAAAAAAAAAAAAGAAAAGACAAAACTGCATTTAGTTTCAGTTCCATGAACGGCATCCTGTTTATCTCTACATTTATGACCTAATCTACTTGTGGGAAGAAAGCAACAACAACAACATTATTGTCAAATCTTGAAGAATTATACGTTTATCCATGTCATTCTGATTATTAGCATCATTTAAGTCTGTCTCTGTCTGAGGCAAAAGTAGCTCACTTTACCACAGGAGTTAAGATGTCATATCCTCTTTCTCACATCACTTCCTCAGGCTGTCTTTGGAGAGGTGTGAGAATGATCTAGAGGAGCTGGAGAGTCGCATGGAGAAGGTAAGGATTAACTACAATAACACACACACACACCACATGCTTGTGTAAGTGTGTATGGCATTATACCTGTGTGTCTGTCCTTGTTCGTCTCTCTGTAGGTGATGAGGTTGTGTAACAAGATGGTGGACGATGGCCAGGTGTTTTGTTCATCCAGTCAGATCTTCCTGTCTGCGCTGGATGAGCTCACGTCACACCATAAAAACAACACCGTTATAGAGGTGTGTGTGTGTGTGTGTCCATCAGTGTGTCAGTCCATCCGTGTTTTCTGCAGCCTTCCCAGACCCTCCCACAAACCCATGTTAAAGCACTACAGTGGGTGTGTCCAGATCCCAGGTTTTTAAGGTAACAGATTAAACACACAGACCACTGAAGCTTTAACCTCTGTGTGTGTGTGTGTGTGTGTGTGTGTGTGTGTGTACGCAGAATTGTCTACAGCAGTTTAATCAGGCTCTGCAGGAGATGATCCACTTCCACACAGTGAGTCCCAGGTTTCTCACTTATAAACACTATAATCTGATCATTTTTCAGTTTCCAGTAACTCAGTGAGTCAGTCAGTATTTTGGTGAGTCAGTCAGTAACTCAGTTATTCAGGCAGTAACTTAGTCAGGCAGTGTACCAGTGAATCATGTAATGTCTCAGTGAGTCAGCCAGTATCTCAGTCAATATTTAGGTGAATCTGTCAGTTAGTATCTCTATGAGTCAGTTAGTAACTCATTGAGACAGTTAGTATCTTAATGAGTCAGTCAGTAACTCACTTATTATTCATTCAGTATCTCTTTGAGTCAGTCAGTATTTCAGTGAATCAGTCAATATTTTGGTGAATCTGTCAGTCTCTCTATGAGTCAGTCAGTAACTCAGTGTGTCAGTCAATATCTGAGTGAGACAGCCAGTATCTCATTGAGTCATTATCTCAGTAAGTTGGTCAGCAACTAATTTATTATTCAGTTAGTATTTCAGTGAGCCTGTCTGTATTTCTCTGAGTCTTTCCATTTCTCAGCAGTACAGTCAGTGCGTCGGTCAATATCTCTGAGAGTCAGACGTTATATATTCATGACCCAGTCAGTATCTTTATTAGTATAATTGACCAGTCAGTTCAACTGGTCAGTATCTTTGTGAGTCAGTCAGTAACTCTGTGAGTCATGAAATATCTCTCAGTGAATCAGTCCGAATCTCATTGAGTCAGTTAGTATCTCAGAGTCCGTCAGTATCTCATTGTGTCAGTTACTATCTCAGTGAGTCAGTCAGTATCTCATTGGGTCAGGTAGTAACATTGAGTCAGCCAGAATCTCATAGAGTCAGTCAGTATCTCAGAGAGTCAGTCAGTATCTGAGTGAGTCAGTCAGTATCGCATTGTGTCAGTTAGTATCTCAGTGAATCAGTCAGTATCTCAGTGAGTCAGTCAGTATATCAGTGAGTCAGTCAATATCTCAGTGAGTCAGTCAGTGTCTCATTGAGTTCATAGTAACACCGTGAGTCAGTCAGTATCTCAGAGAGTCAGTCAGTATATCAGTGAGTCAGTCAGTATATCAGTGAGTCAGTTAGTATCTCAGGGAGTCAGTCAGTCAGTATCTCATTGAGTCAGTTCATCTAAGTGAGTCAGTCAGTGTCTCATTGAGTCATTTAATATCTCAGAGAGTCGGTCAGTATCTGATTCAGTCAGTATCTCATTGAGTCAGTCAGAATCTCGTTGAGTCAGTTAGTATCTCAGTGAGTCGGTTAATATCTCATTGAATCAGAATCACAGTGAGTCAGTCAATATCTCACTTAGTCAGTATCTCAGTGAATCAGTCAGTAACTCAGTGTTTGAATGTGTCAGTAATTGTGTATATTGGTGTATAATTGTGTATTTGTGTTTAGATGCTGCTTGACCAGACTCGGAGAGCGATCACACAACAACTCTCAAAACTACTGACGCAGTACGTCTATCGCAGACATAACACACACATATTTAGTGACTGTTTTCAAATTTTTCTAACTATCGTGTGTGTGTGTGTGTGTGTTCAGGTTCCTCCCCCCGCTGCGTGCTGCTCGATATGAGTGTGTGCGGATCAGAGATGAGTTGAACACGGCGCTGGTTAAGAGCGCTCAGGTTCCACAGCACAAAGCGGCTGAAGCAGAGCGACACACACACCTGCTGCTTGCAACACGCAAGTGCTACACACACTGTAGCCTGGACTACTGCCTACAGGTAACACACACACACACACACACAGAGGTAAAACAAATAAGTGCTGCACTGGAATGTAGGGAACATAGATAGTGTCATTACTCTACCGTGGACGTGTCCCAAACCGCACACTTTTTTCACTTTATAGGCCACATGAATAAAATCCTAAACACATGTCCTAAAATCTCACACTATTCACAATGTAGGCCACATAAACACCACTGATCCACTACTAACGTAAGGGGAGCAGCCACACTATCATCCCTGACTGTTTATTACTCATGAGCTGTGTCACACGCTGTGTGTATTTATTATTGTGTATTTTCATCCATTTATTTCAGCTGAATAATTTCCTGACTCAGCAGAAGCTGGATGTGCTGAACTCAGTAAGTACTGAACATGCTGAGTCGTATTCAGAGTCGACTACTTAATTCCGGAACGTACATCAGTATTTCTGAAGGGGAAACTTACTCGTCTTCAGAGACGGGTTCTGCGGCTTACTTAATACGGCTTGGGGATCACTGAAGTCGCTATGAAAGCAGCTTTAGACGTTTTTAGTGCTGTATAAATAATATAAGTAATATATTTGGGGATATTTGAGAATATTTCATATTCTTTCTTCTGTTTGTTTTTAGGTTTTCTCCTTTTTTCATGCGCAGAACACGTTTTTCCATCAGGGCTTTGACCTGCTGAAAGATGTGGAGCCCACCATGAAGATTATGGCAGCCGAGGTAAGTACGTACACACACACACACACACACACACACACTTTTACTCTATAGCCTGCACCAGCACACATGCTTTAACCTTTAACATTCTGTGTGTGTGTGTGTGTGTGTGTGTGTGTGTGTGTGTCCACAGCTGTCTGGACTCTCAGCTGAATGCGTGAACAGAAAGAAGAACCTGGAACATCAGCACTTGTTCGTTCAGCAGAGAGTCAGTGACTCGTGTTTTATATATATTTATATGTGTGTGTGTGTATATATATATATATATATATAAATGTGTATATATATATATATAGTATTACGTTATATTAGCAGTAATAAGTACAGTATTGATAGCAGGTATAACATCAACAAAACAGTAATAACTACATTGTACATCTATAGCTGTGTGTGTGTGTGTGTGTGTGTGTGTGTGTGTTTAGGACGCCTCTGGGGAGACTGTGCTGTTCAATGGAGGAGCGATTGAAGGATATCTGTTTAAACGCTCACGGAGGAAAAACAAAACATGGAAGAGGTGAGAGACAGAGAGATAG